>NC_143017.1:37393568-37573568 GCF_055824585.1 Amblyomma mixtum | reverse complement strand
AATCTCTCCCTTCGCCCTCTCCCACAGCCCATGCCTTATCCGCTGCGTTCGTAGTGTTTTTTTTTTCTTGTTTCAAACTTTAACAAACCTGCTGCGTGGACCCCGGTCAAGCTTGGGCTGCAGAGAGGCGAGCGCAACCATTCTTGAGGTTGCGCTTGTGAGCCATTGTGTGTCCGAGTCCAAAGTATTAAAACCTTGTCTGGACGGCTGCCTCGAATGAACTACGTGATTGTGAAGCATTAGTACGCCGCCCTAACGATTCCGCTGGGACCCAATGAAATGCTGCTTCGCTGGCGGTGCCGGTGTGACCGGGAAGTGAAATAGGTGGAGGCGCAAAGGGACGCTAGTGCTGTGGGAAGTTATGTAGACGGCTTAGCATTTGTGAACGCAGACATGTTTTGGTTTTTCTCTTTACGGTGGTGCAGAGGCTGTGGAGAGAGGCTGCATCTGCCGACGTATATTGAGGTGGTCGTTTAAGCATCTGTGCAGAGTAAATATGAAACTCGAGAGGGGGCGCTAACCACCCTTTCCGCATTGTCGTTTGGGAAATGCGGAGTACAGCGCGGGTAACGGTGAGCTTTTATCTACGTTGTCGTGAATACCTCTTGTATGAGGGCTTCCGAATGAGAACGCAGAACCATGCAACGGAAGAGAGTCAATAGCGCAGTCGACGAGACCTCTCGCGTATGGCGCACACACGAAGCATTTGTGGGAAATCATGCAATTATTGACGGCACCACCAGGAGACAGACCCGGGCACACTGCTTAAAGCTAGTTCAAGCAAGATAAGTGGTGCGATGCAGATTTTATTGATATTGCTTTCCCTAAAGCTGTTCACAACATGAATAAGAGCACCTAAGCTACATGCAAAGCTTCGGAACATAGGGAGAATTCGTGTGCGCTGGAAGGGCACTGGAAAATGAACTATAGAGGAGCTTGGCCAGCGGTTGGCCTTACGCTCTGCGTAGGTTTAGGTCTCCGTCGATCCCCACCTTTACAACAAGGGTGACATGTTTCTGTGAACACTGCAGCTGCCCGATCTATGAAAGCCCACTGATGGCACTCTTTCATAAAGTGAATGCGCTGCAATAGACCTCAGACAATAGCAGGTGCTCCAGAGGCATCGACCGATAAGAATGAAAACCAGAATAAAGAAAAGCAGGCTACAGAGGGTTGAGGTGACAATCACTGTTTCTGACGTAGCTGCTGATAGATTCCTGAAAGCCACCATTTTGCTCTCTACCGGAGTCCATGAGAAAACGTGAAAAGAAGAGCAAACATGCAGAGTTTTGTACGTAAACATTCAGTGGAGTCGCCGAGAGCACGAGTTGGAGGAGCAGTTTTGTATTCTCCAGAGCGACGGCATAACCATCGTCTACTTCGACATATCCTACTTTCGAAATTTGGAGGTACCACCAGCAAACACTAATACATAGAGAAGGGGTTAAATCGCTGAGACTAGATAGGAAGATGGCCGGGTTTTCTGTAAAATTTGTGCTGCTCAAAATAAGAGCGGATCAGAAGTACTTCTTACAGAAACATGTGGCTCAATGGAAAGTGTGGGCGTTATAAATTTTCAGTGCGGCTATTGTATGACAAAAAGGGAAACCAAGGAAACACAGGATAAAGTAGGAAGAATGAGACAAACATGGCTCACGTCTTTCTGTGTTCACGCTGTTTCCCTTTTTATGATGTTACACTAACTAGCCTGCAACAGCACCCACGTCACGCTAGTGTATCTGAGGATAATCAAAATACTTTTCTAAACAGATGTGGAAATCCTAGCTTTCTTTGAAAAGGATGCGGACCTAGAGAAACTTCCTCTGCTTGTCGCTGATTATTTCTATCTGCATGCAGAAACAATGTAGAAGTTCGCTTACCAAATGAGCAAGGGCCGCCGCGGTGGCTCAGTGGTTATGGTGCTCGGCTGCTGACCCGAAAGAAGCGGGTTCGATTCCGGCCGCGGCGGTTGAATTTCTTTGGAGGAGAAATCCTAGAAGCCCGGGTACTGTGCGATGTCAGTGCACGTTAAAGAACCCCAGGTTCTCGAAATTTGCGGACCCTCCACTACGGCGTCTCTCATAGCCTTAGTCGCTTTTGGACGTTAAAACCCATAAACCAAATGAGCAAGTGATTCAGGGGCGGATGGAGATGGAGGGAAGGAGTTATGAGCAAGGGGTTGTGATGGTTAACTCGAGGTACACCTTTCAGGATAGGCCTACATGTGCGTCGGGAAACAAGTCGTCTTTTGTTCGCTATTGTAAAGTCTCGCCGCCTCTTCTCCTTGAACTGTTCGAGATGGATATAGACTCAGATAGCAGTAGCAGTAATGGCAACGATCACTGCAGCATAGACCTCAACATATAATATTGTGGCATCGCGATCACGGAGACGCCGACAAAGAAAGGAGAAGACAAATTCTCACTATAAACTGACAAAATTTTAATAAAGCACACAATTTACACAAAAAGTGTTCTAAAAATCCGGCTCTTTTAGCCTCCATGTTTGCCAGAACAGTATGAATCTGGGCCAACTTGCCCAAATTTCTACCCCTTTTGGAACAGTCCACAACTGTTGAACAAGGAGTTCTCAGTAGACTTAAAAGCATCGATACAGAGCTGCCAGGGGAGTACAAATTTGGTGCGACGTCAGATGGTGCGAATGAAACTACCGCATTAGGGAGTAGTCCCACACAACCAAAACCAGTTCTACAAATACAACTAAAGATGTAGGCAGCCTGCAGGAGGATGCTCTCAAAGCCCCTCAGTCGACGTACTCTGTTGTTCATTATCTTTACGCGGGGCTCACCACTGGCGTGGTGTATGATAACGCTCAAAGCCTCTGTTATAGCGAGAAATACATCGCGAGAATGCACCAGCATAAAGTGGTTCCTTTTTCTCATCATCGAGAATCACCGATATCAACTACCCACGTTTGTGACAATAAATGAGCGAGTGTCTCACCTGCTCAAAGCATGCCAAGCAGATGGGCTGCCAAATATATGTAAAGCAGATGGGTTGTTGGCCTAACGACATACCTTCCTTCGCGCTCAGAAGGACTCATAAACACAGGAAGCGGCTGCAGGTGTTCATAGATACCTTGGGCGAGATGCTGCTTAGTGGCAGCATGCCAAGTGGTTGGCGGCGCACTCAAATACACCTCGTTGTTAAGAAGACGTGTCATAGAATTGTAGCGGAGAGGTGCCGGCCAATAAAGTTAACATCTGCCATGTACCGATTGTTCAGCCTCGTCATCCGTGCTCAGATCCGCAGAGAGAGGCGATGGAGAAGCTGACCCTAGGGTAACTGTAAAACAGATTCCGACCTGACAGGTGTTTCCAGGATAACCTCCTCCTGCGTGCCGCGTGTGTCGGAAACACGCTTAGGAAGGGTGACAGCTTAAACAGGGTTTCCTGAAGTTATCGCAGGCATACGACTTTGTAGAGCATGAAAGGTTGCGGTTTTGCTGAGATTACTGGCTCTGTGCGAAGACTTAATGAACAACCACGAGGCCCTTAACTCTGACAGGCAGGTCGTGAACCACTGGAAAACCAGAGGCACATAGCAAGTGAACGTCTTCTGAGGAGTGAGACGATTGTGCCCAACATCATGGAAAGCAGCCTGAGAAGTCCTTCGTTCCTTTTCAAGAGCTCTTATGTGTCCTCGTAACCTCTGCTGCTGTTCTGGGGAAGGAGGAAATCCGGTTTCGCGGCAGCTGCAGCAAAGTGAAAACTACAAAATACGCCAGCAGCAGCCACTGAAGTGGAACGGAGGTTATCGTGAATGCTGCAGCCTAGTGGAAAGGCAGAACCCGTACCCCCCAGATACCGCTGACGTTTGCTGTATAACCGTCACAAGTAACTGATTTTAAATACATAATAATATGCTAGGGCACCTAGGTCACATTTAATTTACAGAGGTAAATCAGGGGTTCATTTTTGTTCTTCATCAAACTTCGAGCTGTCCCGTTTCTGGCTTGCTACGATCGTGGTTCCCAAGAGCGCTGCTGCAAAAAGCTCTTGAAGTAAATCGTCTCAGCAATGTTGTCTTCTTGGAGGTTGGTTCTTTAAAAAAAGGCAAACTAGAGTTTATCATTTGAGAAGACTATTCGCGAGCGGCTCGCAAAATTACTGCCTTGCGTTGATATCGGCTGATCAGAATTTTTTGCTACTTCGACATGGCTGTTGCTTTTCATCAAACGGGGTGTTTGGGAGCGACACTGCACCCTCGGCTTGAACCCCTTACCAGTTCTGACTAAGTAGAAAGGACGAATGTAATAATTGGCCTTCCTCAAAAAAAGAAAAGCAAAATGGGAATGCCTTAGAAAATTTCGCCTCTTGACAATGCCTAAGCAGAATAAAATGTGCACTGGCAGCACGTTAAGAACGATTCTGTGCCTTACGTTTCAGGGTACAGTCAGTGGAGTGACTGACCTGCCTCACTAGCCTTGTTACAGCCACTCCACAACAAAACGCATCATTGAGATTGTTCAAATTAATCGCTTCAAGCCTGCATGAACGCTGCCTGTAAACTATGTCGAGCATATCGTGTTTTTCGCAGAACCTGGTGCTTGAAAAACTTATATTCATAAGTAAAACTATTAACTGCAACTTAGGAGTGGCATCATTTATTATAATTCTTCGATGAGAGGGATGACGAGGAGCGGCTGTGCAGTTCTTTACATTTCGACGTTGAAAAATGATGCCAATCACATTTTCTGACAAAGAATGTTTACCTCGTGAGGGAAAGAATTGTCTCTCTCCTTCGACCCTTCAGGCTTCCTTTCTAAATGCGGCTCTGCTTAAACTCCACCTTGCGGCCAGCCATATAGCCAAACCAACGAGGGACTAGAAGCTGCTACACTTAACAAATGAGTCACAGCCACGCAGTCTGAACGCTGATGTTCTGCGTTTGTACTGACACCATTAGAACGCTGGATTGTTTTCCAATCCTTGGACACTCGAAACTTTCACGCTCCTACAAGATGATTGTGTACCAAGCAATGAAACAGTCCACCTTCAAAAATAAGAATTGTTCATAATAAATACTTCACATCTACTTAATGTACTTCTCGGCCTCGGTTCTGGCAGCCTTGACGCCATAGGAAGCATAAGAGGGTTCTCACGCAGCTTCCACCCTCGCCGTTCGATGACTTTCTACGTCACATCAGCGGCAACTCAGGACGTGCTACGTCCGCCACTTAAGAACGTGGGTGGCTCTGATCAACACTTTCAAGTTCGGCAAACAACCGGGCAAACAATGAGTGCAATGAGTGCCAGATTAAACGGGCACCGGGCTGACACAACTCGGAATGAACAGAAAGCAGTGTCGACCCATTTTAATCAACGCCATCACAAATTCGACGAACTCAAATTGTTCATTCTTCAGTCAGGCTTCAAATCGACTAGGGACAGAAAATACAGAGAAGCATTCCTAATCCACAAATTTAAAACACTCCAACCAACAGGGATTAACATGTCCAGAGGAAACCTGGAATCTCTCAGGTACATTCCAGGGTTAGCATAATTTTAAATTAACAAATGTCTTGCACGCGGTCAGACCATTTCCTAGAACCTCGCATAAGTATATTATCGCTCTCTGCACTCTTCCCACGTCATATCTTCCACCCCATTTCCGGCCTTCTCACCCTCTCCCTTTGTTCACCCTTTTTTTTTCTCCTAACCCCGTACTATCCGTTCTCGGAAACCATGACATTCCTGTTACCCCCTCCGCCCCACCTTTTGGCTTTCTCTGAACTCCAGCCACCCCCCCCCCCCCCCCCCCCCTGGCTGCCAGCCTATGTTGTTTGCCTTCTTCTCATTTCCCTGTACCACGCTGACTAACCCTCTTATCTGAGTTTTTCAGGTCCTACAGCGCCTGCCCCCCGTCGCAGCCCCTTCAAAGCGTTTGTTCATTACACACCCCCGGATATAAGTTTTTCCACTATTGCAGCTTAACGAATCAAGGTTCACCTCCCTCCCCTTCCTGACACGCATCCCCTCTCACACCACTTTCCTTCCCCACCTCCGGGGCCTTCCTCCTCGGAGCGAAGGCCCTATTTAATCCCTGCCAATGATGAACGCTTTGCCCAGACGAAGACAAGTCCCCTTGTCGAAACGTTGGCTCACGCAACCTGAGGTATTCCCCTCCCTTGTTCATTTTGTGATCGCCAAGGACCATCTACCACACCCTCTCTCTACCATGGACTTTCAAGTTTATTTTATTTGTAAACATAAATACCCCCCAAAAACAGAAGATTTGACAGCCGTCGCCGCAGCTCAGCGGTAGAGCACAGGACGCGTAATTCGGAGGTCGTGGGATCGGATCCCACCGGCGGCATGTGGTTGTTTTTTCTTCTGCTTTTCTAATCAATTATCTTTAAGCGACAACATATTAAGTAATATTTTAAATCGAGCAAAAACACAAAATCAATAAATAAATTAAAAATCCCCTGTGTCCCTTGGTTTCTGTGGCTGTTGGCTTAAGTTCTCTCATATTTATAACGAGCCCCTCATTCCCCTTCCCTTGTTTGCTTAATTGCTTAGTGAGGGCCTCGGTTCTGGCAGCCTTGACGCCATAGGAAGCATAAGAGGGTTCTTACACAGCTTCCACCCTCGCCGTTCGATGACGTTCTACGTAACATCAGCGGTAACTCAGGACGTACTACGTCCGCCGCTTAAGAACTTGGGTGGCGCTGATGAACACTCTCAAGTTTAGGTTATTTCTAAACATAGATACTCCCGAAGCAGAAGATTTGACATCCGTCGCCGTAGCTCAGCGGTAGAGCACCGGACGCGTAATTCGGAGGTCGTGGGTTCGGATCCCACCGGCGGCATGTGGTTGTTTTTCCTTCTGCTTTTCTAATATATTAGCTTTAAGCGACAACATATTCAGTAATATTCTAAATCGAGCAAAAGCACAAAATCAATAAATTATTTAAAAATCTCCTGTGTCCCTTAGTTTCTGTGTCTGTTGGCTTCGCTCATATTTCTAACGAGCCCCTCATTCCCCTTCCATTGTTTGCTTAATGTACTTTATGTAATTCGTAGTTAATGTAGTTACTATAGCTCAGATAATGTAACTCATGTATACAGTTAAAGTAGCTCATGTATCTCGTTAATGTAGCTCATGTAATTCCATAACGAGGGGAATAAAAAGCGATGTACATGACTTCGTTTTTTAAGAAAATTTGTTTTCATCATAACAGTTGTTAAATATCTACACCGGCTCTAAAGCCGTAAAAGGGAAATTGTTTCTGGAATGAAAACCAAAGTTCAAATTATCATTCGGTTTCTAACAGTGCTGGATCCGAGCTGCAGGATGATTTTAACCACTAAAGACCAATTCTACGTTTAGTAAAAGCCAGTGACTTGAGCGCTGCAAAAAAACGAGGCTGCAAAATTTGCGGGGTGAGACTGCAGGCTGTAAAGAGACTAACAGGGAAGAAGATAGAAGGAAGCAATCGCACTTGGCCCGCAATAAAGGGCAGCTTTTAGCGGCGGGAAGAGAAGAAAAGGTTGCGATAAGGCGGTCGTCCGGCTTTAAAGGGAATCAATTTTGCACGGGCCTCGAAGAGATAACACCACACGTAACACGACGCTCTTCCTTTCATTTTTTTTTATCTTTTGCTTTCCACTTTATCACTTCCAAAATCTCCTTCCCTTCCTCAGCCGCTACCCTCTTTTGTCCCTTTTAACAAAAATGATGCGCGCGAGAACTGATATGCCTTGGCGCAAACAATTATTTCGCGAAAAGAAAATCAGAACATGCTTAATAACTCGCAAAAAACGAAAATCCTGAGAGGTAACATGATCCCGTCGTGAATTCAAAAAGTAAATCACATTGACCGGCGAAGCCAACAAAGCTCATCGCCTCTTTCGCCTGCCATTGTAGCCGGTGTATGAGAAAGTAAAGACCTGCAAAGACTTGTCGAATTCGTTTTCTTCTAGCATGAGCCTTCAAAAGCGTTGATCAAGGCTAGCGGGTCTCAACCAGAGGCGTGAAGATCGGCTAGAGACGCTGCCGAAGCTACATGCGCTTTTAAAAGATTGCCCCACTCAATGAGACGCGAGCTATGCTGTGACGATGCTATAAACCAGGCGCAAGCGACCTGGTTGCTTGCAAGTGGCCTGCTATGCGGAACCATTTTTCTGGAGGACAGCTTACCTAGCGATGCTAGCAGGATTTTCACGGTGACTAGGGCTTTGCTATTATTTATAGAAGCTTCCTTCTACAAATAATTGATCCCCTTGGAAAGGCGTGAGGACTGGAGAAATGTTTCTAGTGTTCACCTGATCCGCGCTGCTGTACTGTCGAGTAACGCGAAGCATTGTGTTTTCAAACACTCAAGAAATCGGTAAAAACTGCACCTTCGAAACCTTGGTTTTACTTCTTAAGAAAGGGGGTCATGATTCACCTGCCACTTTATCCAAATGTTTTGCCAGCGCTCCGGCATTTCATTATCATGTTCCACATGTAAAGGACTGCGCGGTGCCGATCGTAACTTCGTAGGTCGCTTTAACTGCAAAAAAAAAAAAAGACTACACGTTTTGATCAGGCAACCGAGGATTGGTTCATTCGATTGAGGCTTAAAGATAACTTGAAGCCTTGGCTGATCCGGCATACTTATTGTTTTCTCTTATTTTCCTTTCCACCCTCACAGCCTTTTAGTCGTAAAAGTCATGATCAACCACATTGAAAGTTATCGGCACTTTTGCTTTCGTAACTTCGCAATAACGGCTCTTCAAAACTGTAGCGTCGTCTTCTGTTCCGACCCTGTCGCTTTCGTGGCTTGCACTCCTAAGATGACGTCGTACCTGGCCGACTCAGTTTCAGAGTGTCTCATCCCTCACGTGACTGTGATAAGTAGCTTCCTGAAGACTATAGACCCTGTTGTATTATCCATTGAGACCAGCGAAAGAAAGAGTTTTGCCAGGTTCTTTGTGACCTACCTGCACAAGCATAATTTCCTGCTCATTGATAACCATTCCCACTTTTCGCGACCAGATTTACTGGACTGGCTCTTTCCTGCGCATCATAAGCTAAACGCAGTTTCTTTTAGGAAATTTAGTGCAGGATTTATCTCTGCTATGCAGGTTTTTTTATTTTCCTTTCAGTCATGGTAAGGAAGTATAGTACATGAGATACAGTGCTAGTGTGGTAATACAATTTAGTTCATTAGGGTCGAACTCCGCCTGAGGAAAGGAGGTCGATACTTGGGACCGACAAAAGCAAATGTAAATTTAAGTTTCAGTAACGGGCATATAAGCACAAATCAAAAACATAAAATCCGATATTCTTCACCGAGACTGTGCCTCGAGGAGAACATGAAATAAATGTAATAAGCGAACCTAATTAAGGTGCTCAGCCAAATGCTTTGAATTAGCAAGCTATTTATTAGTAACCTACTTAGCTGATTTAAAGACTCCGTTCACAGTGGACAGTGGGACACTGTTTTTCTTAAAAAAAGAAATCCATTCGTCTCGTTAAGTAGCAAAGCATGATATGCATAATTGCATTAATGGGCGTGTCAAGAAGTGTCATAACGGTTGCGCACCGTGATTGGAGCAAGGATTACTTAGACAGTTATCTCACACCTATATTAGGAGAAAATATGCCAAGAAACAACAGAAAAGTAGGACACTTTGGGGCAAAATGCACGTCCGTGACTGGTGTCAAAGCGCCTTTCTCGCCTTCAGACACTGTTGGATGAAACAACGTTGTGTTTTAGTGGTGTCCACCCCTAAACGGCTCTTCTACTTTCTCCAGTCGAAGGTTGCTTTGGGTTTATTGGGGCATAACGTCCCAAAGTGACTGAGGCTATCAGGGACGCCGTTGTGGAGGGCTTCAGATAATTACGACAACCTGAGGTCTTTTAACGTGCACTGATATCGCGCAGTACGCGGTCATCTAGCATTTCACCTCCATCGAAGTGCGACCCCGTGGCCGGGATCGAACCCGCGTCTTTCGGGTGAGCAGCCGAGCACCATAACTACTGAGCCACCACGGTGTGTTTCAAGAAAATAAGAACATAGAAAGGAGCTGTTTCCTTAGGTTATGTCTTCTATCTGTTATTATTTAGCTGTGTTAAAGTGCAAAAAACCGCTCCAATTCAACGCAGGCGATGCGCACATATCTGAGTTGAATTTTCTGCTAGCCACAAGTTCCATTTTGGATTATTGGGTAAAGCACGCACTCTATATCTGGATTTAGGTGAAATAACATGTCACGCGATGCATTCTAACTGCTCCGCAAGAGAATCCAGAATTTTAAACGAAGCGTTCCGGCCCAGCCAGCGGTGTCCAGTTTGGCAGTCACACTCGAAGTAAGTGGGTACCGCTCCACTGAATAGCATGAGGCATTGCTGGTAGCACTTTCTTCAAGTAGTCCATGGTAGAGAGAGGGTGTGGTAGATGGTACTTTGCGATCACAAAATGAACAAGGGAGGGGAAAACCTCAGGTTGCTTGAGCCAACGTTTCGACAAGGGATCTTGTCATCGTCTGGGCAAAGCGTTCATCATTGGCAGGGATTAAACAGGGCCTTCGCTCCGAGGAGGAAGGCCCCGGGGGTGGGGAAGGAAAGTGGTGTGAGAAGAGATGTGTGTCAGGAAGGGGAGGGAGGTGAATCTTGATTCGTTAAGCTGCAATAGTGGAAAAACTTATATCCACGGGGTGTGTAATGAACAAAGGCTTTGAAGGGGCTGCGATGGGGGGTTGTCGCTGGATGGACCTGAAAAACACAGATAAGAGGATTAGTCAGCGTGGTACAGGGAAATGAGAACAAGGCAAACAAAATAGGCTGACCCTGGAATGAGAAAGAAAAAGGGGGGGGGGGGGGGGGCATTTGGAAGGAAGGAAAAGGCAGGGGGGAGGGGGAATGGCTCGAGTTCAGAGAAAGCCAAAAGGTGGGGGCGGGGGGGGGGGGGGGTAACAGGAATGTCATGGTTTCCGAGAACTGGTAGTAGGGGATTAGGAGAAAGGAAGAAAAAAAACAGTGAATAAAGGGAGAGGGTGAGAAGGCCGTAAATGTGGTGGAAGATATGACGTGGGAAGGGTGCAAAGAGCGATAGTATACTCAGAAGTACTTGTATTTGGGCGTGTTGGTTCATAACTTTTCAGGAGGACACAGGGGCGCAACAAAAGACACGGACATAGAAGCAGACAGGGACAAGCCCTTGTCCCTGTCTACTTCCACGCCCGCGCCTCCCATCCCGCCCCCGTGTCCTCCTGAAAAGATAATATACTTATGCGAGGTTCTACGAAATGGTCTGACCGCGTGCAAGACATTTGTTAATTTAAAACTATGCTAACCCTGGAATGTACCTGAGAGATTCCAGGTTTCCTCTGGACATGTTAATCGCTGTTGGTTGGAGTGTTTTAAATTTGTGGATTAGGAATGCTTCTCTGTATTTTCTGTCCCTAGTCGATTTGAAGCCTGACTGAAGAATGAACAATTTGAGTTCGTCGAATTTGTGATGGCGTTGATTAAAATGGGTCGACACTGCCTTCTGTTCATTCCGTGTTGTGTCAGCCCGGTGCCCGTTTAATCTGGCACTCAGTGTTTGCCCGGTTTCTCCGATATATTGTTTCTGGCAGAAGGAGCACTGGAGCATGTAGATAATATTGGACGATGTGTAGTCAAAACTAGTCTTTATATCTAAGCTGAAATCGCTTGCCGTTCTTTAACCGTAGTGTCCCTTTGTAAATGTTTGCATGTCTTGCATCTAGGTCGAGAGCATGAAGTTACTGTCGGTGGTGGTTTCTTACCGAGCCTAGCATGCACCAGGATGTCCTTCAGATTTGTGTTGCGTCTGTATGTTACCCTTGGTGCGTTGGGAAATATTTTCTTGAGACGGTCGTTACCAGTTAAAATGAGGTGGTATTTCTGCAGGATATTGTTTATGTTTGGAAGCGCGTTTGAGTGTTTCGTTATAAGTGCAGGAGGTCGTTGACTGTTAGCTTTTGTTCGTTTCTTAAGAACTACATCTCGTTTCAAGGTGGTTGCTCGTTGGAACGCATTATTGAGGGTTGTCTGTGGATGGTTTCTGGTGATTAGTGTGTTTTTTAGCGAGTGTAGGTGTTTCAGGTAGTCGTCGTCGTCGCTACATATTCTTCTTAGTAGATTCACCGCAGCAGCCGTAATCTTTAATTTCTTTAAAAATTATGCCGTGTTTCCATCGTGGCCTGCCCAATGCTTCGCTGCGTTTAGAAATGTTCCTAAACGAGTCACCCCTGCTCCAGGAGGCTAAGGGAGATTTCTATTACAGACTAAAGGCAAGCGTTGTTGCAGAATTTTTTTTAGCACACCGTGCATGTAGCGAACCTGCTTGGAAACATGGTCCAGTCCTTCGGATATGCAAATAAAAACCTTTTGGTAAGGAGACATAGGTTTTGGACAATGAAACACGATTTTCATATCTGACGCTGGGTCAGTCGTTACGAGAATGAGTCTTTCATACTCAACCCCATTGGCACAAAACTCATGGAAAGCGTTTAAAAATTAACACTCTTCCGCACTTATAGTTTTCCGCATAAAGCTCACACTTGTAGTTAAGTTTGCGGGCTTTCCCCAGAAGCATTAAGCGAGGGGACAGTGGCTGCAGCAGCACTCCCCTTTTGCAGAAGCTGCCTCGTGGCCATGACTTATCGGGAGGGTAGGTTCCGAGGTGGTGAGAAAACAGAAGGAAAGCCGCCTAGGTAGTTGCGCTAAGAGACAGGGGCTAAAAATCATTTTTGTCACTTGATGCGTCCAATCCTGACTGAAATATGCTTAAGCCTAAGATCTTAATGACATCACTTTCTGCTGAAAGTATCCGCACTGGTACCCTCCGAAATGCCCACAATAGATGTCACACGCCCTCTGAAATAGGCAACTTTCGTCCAAGCAAAGCAATACAGAAAAGTGTACATGCTGATATCTCTTAAAAATATCTCTGCCTATCCCTTTATTATTAACACGCCCTACGGCCCGAAACAGAAGAGAAGGAAACCTGGAAAAGGAGAAGAAAGCAGAGACCTTTCATGCAAACACTCGCCAAAATGTGTCAAGCAGCACTCGCTATGCATACATGTACAAAGCGCATCTTACTCCGGCATATAAACCCGCAGCTGCCCGATATTTGACCTCCTATTAATTTCGAATAACAGGAACCCCAGCAAAGCTTACAGACCGTGATGTGGCTGTTGTCCTATTTCGGATCTGCCGCCACATTTGACCTCACATATGATGTAAGCTTTTGGACTGAAAATAACAAAACAAGATGGAAGCACGGCTACCACTCCGTTCCTTCGCGAAGGAATGGCAGGAGAAAAAAATAAACTGAAACGTTCCTTCCTTCTTGCAACTTCCTCATTCCCCGGGCTCCTGACACCATTACGGTCTCGTGGGGTCAGTGATGAAACAGGCGCTTATCCCGAATGATGTGTCTCCTGCGCTGAGGGAATGTTCAAGTTGCGACCGTGCACATGACCAGTAGTTCAGGCTTGCGTCAGCTGCTCCAGCCGCCGGCAAAACTCAATTGCCCTAGTTTTGGCTTGCTCTCAGCTTGTTGTCGTTGTCCTAGTTTATTCCATTTTGACCGCTTATCTGCGACGAAATCGTTAAGAGAAGTACTATACAAAATATTTCCTTACGGAGATTCCGAAAGCCCGCAGTTTGATAGCTAGGTGGCCCGAGCTCACCACACAATTTTTTAGAACTCTGCGCAATACAGAAATGAGCAATTTTATATGTCCTTTAGAGGAAGAGCAGCAAAAATAAGTATATTTAGCTTCCTAGCCTTGTCGCAGGGACAAGCCGTACTGTCTGTGGTCGGTATCGTTGACTACCTGCTCCAGTGCTCTCAAACCCCAGCGGGTTCAAAACGCACTAGTGTAGTAGGCCTCAAATTATGGTACATGTTCCATAACTCCAGCTACTTATAATTGTTGATACCCTCTAGCATGACGTCTCTAACAGCCGGAAAATTTGATGGTTCAGTTCCTATGGTGTTCGGGTAATGAGAAACGGTTGCGGGATCTAATGAAGGCTGCTACTGCTGCATTTTATTCCAGCATCTCATCATTACCTTCAGTCCAAGTACGTCCACTCGCGAATGGACCTTATATTAACTCTTTCGAACGCTAGGTGCGTCCACTTCTGCTCACAATCCCTCTGGCGCCATCCGCCCAACTGAATCCCTGCCGCGGCACGTTTTATGCAGGAGAAATGCTTAAAGTTTCCGTGTGCTGTGTAATTCCAGTCTATATTTAACAACCCAGTGTAGACGGGTTAATTCAGAGAGCTGCACAACGGCTTCTTTCACAGGCGTGAAGCGGGTTCAGAGCTTCAAGCCCTTTTTACTCAGTATACTATATCATACCTTACCGTCTAATAACATACAATACTATATCGTACCGTACCATACCAAGCCATGCTATACCAGAGTATACTAAAATACTACAACATACCATCAAATCTGTGTGGCAACCTTTCTAGTCAACTGCCTCATAAGTTTCATCGCTACAGTCTAAACTTTAGCCATTTAGCGTAGCGTTAATATAGCATTCACAGCAACGTAAAAATAAAGCACCACCAAAAGCTTCCTAGAGTTCTCCTGTAAACACTTGACTTTTCCGAAAAAGGTTAGGTTATTCTGCCACTGCGTCCAGCGAGTAGGTGAGAATTAGAAGCATTGCACGTGCGCTCTGGGGCGTTCCAGTTTGACTTTGAGCATGTTAGCGACGCAGAAAGGGGAGAGAGAGTTTTAAAACGAAGAAAGGACAGCGGTGGATGGAGTTGTTTAATGCTCTCTTGCTTCGAGCGGTGCTGTCTGGAAATTATGTCACATACTTGACATTCATCACGTGATGATGTATAGAAACATTCGTGCCTCAACAGTGTTCAAAATCAGAGCATAGCGCTTCGCTGAGCAACCAGAAGGACCAAACGAAGCGAACACTTAAAAACTAAAGCAGCATCTTCTCAGCATAAAACGCATATGCCTTCGAGCTAAAGCGGCCCAGCTCTTGATATCCTCGGAATTCCACGTCGTGCGAGTGGCCCTATAGGTACTGCCTATATGTTTACCTTCTATTCACGGCAACTTCTCTCACGCAGATCGTTTCGCTTACGAAATCGCAGTGATCAAAATACCCAGGCAGCAAAGAAAATAAGCACAATACTGCACGCGCCCTTCTTGGCCGCAACAGGCAGATGGCACGCCAAGCATGAAGACTCACTTCGCCAGTCCCGCTCCACAGAATTTACTACTCCTTAATAGGCGACCGCCAGTTGAAGTGTTAGCCCCGTCGAATAAATGCCAAGCATTTCGGAGAAGAAGAACAGCAGCGGTCACGGAACACGAAAGCCAAGTACGCAGAAAATAGCGCAGTATATCCCGATATTTATGCTGCCAAAGAGTTGGCGCAACAGCGCGGACGGCGTCGGGTAGAAACAAACATAAACATACTCACGCCTTCTTCGTTACCAAGCAGCATAACGTAGCTTCTGGCATCCAAGACTTAGAGGGAGTAAAAAGAGAGCGAAACAGATACACTGCCAGAAAAGGATCGGCTCCACTCCTTCGGGCGAATGCGCCATCGTCGTCGGGGCTCCTCTTTCGGGTCGGCACAACTTTATTGCAAAATTCGATTCCTCTGGTTGCTTTATGCAATGTACCACGCCGAGGCTCAGACACAAATGAGCAAAACGTTATGCAAAGCTGCAAGTCTGAGCCTGCGACGCGTTTGGCTTTATCCCATTGCCTCACCCCTCTATTATCCTCAACCTCTTTCCCCACGTCCCGAGTTTTTCGAGTAAAGTTTTCTTCCATTTCCACACTCACGAAAGCCACTTGGTGGTCGACGCAAGACTTCAATCAGTTGCATAATGCTTTCTTTCCCTGCGCGTCTCTACGCTTGTGCTTTCAAAATTTGTGTGTCTGCGCGGGCGTGGGTTGTTGTTTAAAGTTCGAAGAGACAATGTGTACCAGCTGAGCGTCCTCCAGAGTGCCCCCTCCAGCTGTGAAAGTCTGCTCATGGTCGTGGACATAGCCAGCCAAAAAAGTTTTTTATTCATCTCCATTAGGCCATTTTCGCGTCGACGACGTGATATGAGAAGTTTTAGGAGCGATTCGTGGTGTACGAATGGAACCGGGGTTTTCGTCGCACGCTCTTTCCGCCGATCAAATGTCCGTCTCCTGTTTTATTTCGCCTTCACATGATCCAGAGGGCCGTTCCACGGACAGTTTAAAAGCTCCACTCCAATATAAATTGGCGATTTGCCGATATATAGCCCGCATATCGGTTCTGCACTGAGCTCGTTCCTTACGCAATTTTCGATTTGAAGACGCCGTTTTTCTCGTCGAGTGGCTTCCATTTGCGCAACGCGTTTGTGCTGTAGCTTCTAGTAGTGAACGAGGATAAGCTTGGCTGCTGTCAATATCTCACTCGCTTGGTACCTAGTGGTGATGTAGAGCCGTTTAGGTAGTTTATTATATACGGTCAACCGACCATCAACGTCATTCGGTTTATGACATTTCGTGCAGCGAGAGAGGAGGCTCTCCGAGAGACAGCACTCCACGTGTTGCTCCATATAAAGAGATAAAAGCTTTGGATCCATTGGACGAATGGAGTTTCCATGTATCTGCGAACGAGAGGCTTCTTTTTCAGCGAAGATGTGGACAGCACCGTTATTCTGTTACCATGCACACGTTATTTATCGAAGCGCTAATATATACACGGTTGTTTCTCGTGATATCTGAAAATAGGCAAAAAAAATGTTCGAGTACTATTTTCCCGGACTACCGGATATATGGAAGGTGCCTTCGCAGTGCACAATTCCTAAGGATCCTGTAATTGAGAGATGCAGAGCGCAAAACTGTGGACTGGGCCATGCACCTCTATGTAGGTATAGCCCCGTAGTGTGCGAAAGTCTTCTTAATTACTTTGTGGATCCTGCGTCATCGGGATTTCTGATCCAACAGCAATATATTGTATGAAGTGTAGTTTTCGTTAGCTTTCCCTAGGAAACTATTTCCCATCCCCGATCTCTTCATACACCTGACATTATTTTAATTAACAAATATTGCTCGGCACATTTAAACTCTATGCAGCAGTGGCACTGCGTGGAGAGCGAGCGGTTGAATTTTCTTCCTGGGTTGAGAAAGTTCAGTGAGCTCGCCATTCACGTATGTAGTAGGGTCGCAGTCCAGATAAATAGACGGGGTCCACGAGGATTGAAAGCAATAACCAAGAGCACCTCTGCCGTCACCGCTGAACACCACAATCATATATATCTCTAATATATCGACTGAACACCATACCGAGAACCATCCCTATTTCTTTATTTCTTTTACTTACTCGATTAACAAAAAAAGTGCAGAAACCGTTTGTTCCGCGTTTTGCGCTTCGACCGCAGTTGTCGTTCACTAAGAGCTTTGACTGGAGAAAACCTGCCATCGCTGGACATAAGAATACAATTTTCTGGCAACTCGCGGACACAACACGTGAGCAAAATAGAGTTCCGTGCAAGAAATCAGCAAAGTACGCCGCACAGCGGCTTTCAGTCACTTGAGGCGGCGGCAATTTGTGCCACGCTTCGCGTGATGGGGACAGTTCGGAAGTATCGGTGGCGACAGCCCTTAAACTTCCTGGAACTTATCGGGTGAGACCATTGAGAGGACACCGCACCGGATGAAGGAAGGATGTAGAACCTCGCTTACGGAACACCTTTCTTCCGATTTATAAGAGTATACTACGCTCTCGAGGTTTTGGCCCCGTTTGTCAGACGAAGTTCATTGGAGGGGTCCTAAGCGGTCTTTGTTACGAGCTTCAAGAGTTCGCTGTGTTCAAGAATATCGCAAAAAAAAAAGAAACCTTACAGGGTTACACGCTTGATAAACTTTCGAGCAGAGTACGAAAGTTTGAGGGTCAGAAAATAGGAAATTTGAGAGAGTGACCAGCACCTGTTCCTGAAGTTGAAGTTATACGATAATATAATTAAAAAAGCTCCTGCTGGGGCATTCATCACTGGTAGACCTTTTTTTTTTGCTCTAGCAGGGCTAGTCTAATTCAGATACGCTGCGAAGGCAGACGAAATGTTCCAGTATGAAGGCTGATCCAAAGCAACGTGGGCGGGAAACACCATAAAATGTTCGCAACTAAGCTGAATTTTTTACTCGCCGCCCGCGATCAAGTCAGGGACACTAATGATCCCTATAATAGCGAAATTAAACATTAAACAATACATAATTGCCAACAATATAGAATTTTGTTCACTCTAGAACTTCCTTCGGATCTTTATCCTTCGGAGAACTTTGTTCGTGAGTCGCAGTTGGGCACCGATCAGCCACGTCGGCATTTTATTATTGCGTGCATACAACTGATCGTGCTCATATATATCATTGTAAATATATTTGTCATTCGACTATCGCTGTATAGTTTGTGTTCCGGCAGCTGTTGCATGTGTACTATTTGTGCTGCGATGTATGTTTTGCTGCTGTCATTCCACTCGTCTTCTCTGTCAAACTGTTAGGGTGCCGAGGCCTCGTCAGGCTTTTCAGCCTTTTGTCCTGGCTGCCTCTTTCAGTAGAAATTGTTTAGATTTACGGAAGTTTGGTAAAAAGTGTACCTCATAATCAGAATTAGTACTTAGTGGATCCTCGACTGCTCCTTCGTCTTCCCGACGATATACCGAGTCGCGGAGCAACACTGCTTTCCCGTCTATGGCTCAGTGTTGCATTTACAAAGTATTACAAGTTTCGGATTGGAATAGCCGACAGCCCTGCTTGTGAAAGATGTGGCTGCAAAGAGACAATTACACATCCCCAGTGCGAGTGCCCTCCTTTGGCAACCGAAGAACGTAGGCTGCGTTGTGCCCTGGAGCACCTCGTTCCACGCTTTGTAACAGGGGATGAGATCCTTGGACCGTGGCCGCAGCAATCGAGTGCCCTCAAGGCGTACAAGGCACTGTTTTGCTTCCTGGGCGCGACTGGCTTGAGGTACCAGTTGTGACACCGCCCGTCACCACTTCTCTCCTTCCCTTTTTTATTCCTTTCATCCCTCTTTGGCAGTCCCGGGTAAATAACCAGAATACTCTTCTGGTTAAGATCGCTGAATTCCCTCTTCCTCTTTATATTGCTCTTTATATATATTTCTAAGTGAGAAATCAACTAGTGTTGTATTCAGTTACATTGATTGCGTAACGGTGGACACGTGCATGTTTTCTGCCTTTCCATTTGAGATACGTGAACTCTAAAACACACCCCATTCCATTTCTTTTAGTGCAGCCTGTTGCAGCTTGGACTATATACGCAGATACACCGTGGAGGACAAGCATGTAGGAAGGCCTGAACGAAACCCGAAGAAAATGAGGAAACTGGAAAATGCACAAGAGCGCAGAATTTCGCGCGCAGACAGGACAGTGACAAGGATGCAGTGCTCTTGTGTCCGCGTCAGATGCTGCAGGGCTGAACAATGAAGCGCCAACCTAGGCTCTGCTCAGGATCATGCTTCCAATTGTGGAAATTTATTGTGCTGACTCAATAGGAATTTTTACTAGTAAGGACGGCACCGACTTCGTATTACGACGGGATTAAAAAACTCATTTTCACATCCACTGCGCAGTGCGAGCATTTTACAGCGGAGTTGGTTGTGGCTCACTGCTTTCGTAAGTGTCAGCGTGTGGGTCTGCGCGGAGTGTTGGCGTATTTCGGAACTACTCGCAGATCACGTGATTCATAGAACGCTTCTGATTTGTGTTCAGAATCATACCCCCGTCACTAACGAGACCTCTTCAACGTTGCTGATTACTTGCATTAGATGCATGATTAGACTGCATGGGAAAAGGAATGGGAGGGGAAACAAGCTCCGCCTTAGAGGTATGACTCTATAGCGTAATGTGCTCATTCCGATGCATTCAGAAGCTCATTCTCTCTTTATATTCATAGACCCCTGGGCGTCCTCATACCTCTCCTGCCGCAATGGTGCAGCGGTTAAGCGATGCGCCACGGCCCAGCGGTGGCAGATGTTCCGGGCGGTTGGCCTTTTGCGGCCCAGGTTGCTCTTCCCAAGAGACCGATCATTAATGCAACTGCCCCCTGTCACGGCGGGCATTTTGCTCAGTATCTAGTGGGCAACTTGTGATGACGCCGCAAGTTCATGTGACCGAAAAGGCTTACCTGCCTCCTATATTGCTCCCTGGGGATCACCTTCCAGAGCCAGTCTCGTGATTTTTCGCTCACAATGCCGACTCCTACAGCGCTGACAATGAATTTTGTGGTGAACGGGCCTTTAACACTCTCGCGTAAATAATGTGACCTCTCAGACTCCTCTTATTGGTTCTTTGGATTCGTGGCAACAACTCCGAAGTATGAAGACAGCCAATGGAGTTTCTACCGCATGCTCAATCAAGAAGCGTCAGATAACGCACAAAAAGAAGGTATAATATTGAGAGAATCAAACATGGTCGAAAGCCTAAAGTCGGAGAGTGGGAAATTAAGTATAGGCAAAAATAAGATATATGCGCGCTTAGAAACAAGCAGGACAACCTCATTGACAATATGTGTACGATAGTTAATGTAGCCGAGGAGTGCTACACATATCCATGAAGTAGCCGTAGTAACCAGGACTATAATTAGACGGGCAGTAGAGCAGAGTGGTTGAACATCCTGCAGGTAACAAAGAGGCAGTGAAGAAAACCTTATAGGCAATGTAAATGGAGAAAGCAGCTGATGACAATCTGTTCACTGCAGATTTTTTTGAAGGATAATATAGAGTTTTTTTTTTGAAAACCTGGGCACTCAAAAATTGAAAGCCACATGTCGTCGACCACACCGAAATCTTGGAAGAACGCTTGTGTTATTTAATCCATAAGAAAGGGGACGTCATTGGCTGGCAACATTAACGTCCCATCAGCTTACTCTCGTTGCCTATTAGATATTCACTAAAATAGTCGCTAATATAATCAGGGTAGCCCTAGATTTCAATCAGCTGAAGGACCAAGCATGCTTTCTTAATCGATACTCGACAGCAGGCCATATTCGCTTTGAAAATCAGGCGATAGAAAATTCCACCGAATATAACTAAGTCGATGTAGCCTTAGTAGATTACGAAAGAACATTTCACTCAGTCTAAGCCTCAGTGGTGCTTCAGGCATTACGGAATCAGAGCATAGAAGAACCGTATGGTGGCTGCACAGCCACCATAGTCCTGTATAGAAGTAGTAATGAAATTCACTGGCGCTCTGTATTAATACAGTCTGTGTTCCGTTAGTCTGACGGCTGACATCTACAGACAGCTCCGTCCGTAAAGGCTAGGTAGGCTCACGCTGCACTTCGGAACGGCACTAGAAACTCGGCCAGTAGTCGCTGATTGTATACCTGCAACAGCTGACATGCCATTCGCAGCACGCAAAACACTTGTGGCATATCCACCAAATGCTGCGGCAAAGTGTCATCCAAGGCACTGGTGCCACAGCGGAGCTCATCAGCATACGACATTACGCAAGCCTGTGTGGTATGGCCTAACGCCGATAGTCATCAATCTCAGGTGTACCCCAGTGTCGGCGTATACGTCGAACCTTGTGGGAACGGAGACGTAACGGTGCCCTTTCTGGAACGAAAACCAGACACTGTAAGTCACAAACTGTCAAAAGAGGAGGCATGTCGTTGACAATGACTCCATCAGCAAGAGTCAAGGCAATATCTGTATTCAAATTACGCTTACCCTCCATTTCCGCAACTCTGCAGGGCTACAGAATAATAGAAGTAACCTTTCAGCAAACTTTAAGGGCGTCACAAATGTAAAAATTTTCTAGATGTTATGGTAGCCAAAAAGGCTCGTTTCACAGTCATCAGTTCTTGGTCAATGACCGTAGAACGATGGTTTTAGCCTGTAAATCTGCAGAGCTCCCGAGCTTAGGTTTGCGTAACGCCGTCTTGCATGTTAAACTCCGCACGTGGGACATGTTGAACTGTCCGATAGAAGTGATTTCACTTAGGTTTATGGTACCATGTAAGGCATCTCTAAAGTTCGGGGTACTATAGGGACGGCCAGCAAGGTCCGCATGCAGAAATACGGAGTTTAGAACCAGCTTACCAGCAGCCCAGTGGGAAAGAACCGTACGGTTTTTAATTTTTAGAACATACTGCAGTCTGAGAAGGCCAAGCAGGTGAGAAGATGCCGTTAGAGGTTACTCTGGCTTATCAGTGCTTTGTGAAACATAGTTGGTGCCAGAGAAGCACACTAAAAAATGACATGGCACAAGGACTTAACAACAGCAGAAAAAGAATGCACGCAACGGAACAAAAATGTTATAAGATCAGCAGATAAGGCTTCCTGGAAAAAATAAGCGATAAAAATTAAGAGCATCCAATACGCATCTGCGCTTGCGCAATGGATTGGAAAAATGCTGCAATAACACATCAAGCTAGTCTCAAGATCGCAATAAGCAGGTCAAAGCATACTCAAAATTTTCCGGAAAAAGCCCGCTGGAGACAGGTCATTCCAGCCGATTATGGCGCAAGGAGAGAATGAATAATTATAAAAATTTGTGTACGCGGCATACGGGAGAAAATCATGGACATGACTGTGTCCATATAGACGCGTCAAAATTGGCTGGACATAATTGTTTCAGTTCAGGTGTTGAAGTTTTTTGTAAATTGAGAATTAAAATTTACATGGTGCAATTTTCCTTCTGGTTTCCAGCGTTCGGGTGCTATTATCGGAAAGCACCTTTGAATAAACATCTGTAATATATGTTTATTGAATATGAAACTAACTGCCCGTCTTTTCACCATTCCAGCTTTTGTTTGACTTATTACCTAGAAAGAATCCCATACCATTGGAGCATTCTCAAGTTTTGGTATGAAAAATGCTACATGGGCTTGGAATATTGATTGCGAGGGTGTCTCTTTCAATTTATGTCGCAAAATCTGAAGTTCGTGCGTAACAGATGCACAATTGTTATTAATATTTGTAAACCAAGAAGGGTGTTAGCAATTCTTGGCCTTAGTATTTTGATTCATTCACACTCTTTTTACGGAACTGCCATTAATATGATACGGTAACAAATAGCGATATTCTTTCGAGTGTTAGCTATAGTAGTCGCGTTTCCTGATTCCATGAATAGAATCTAAGATGGCGGCCTCCATAGCAACGAAATTGTATCCCAGTGGTTGCCATGATAACCGAGGTGGTTGCATAATGGAATAAATACGACAAGCGGCAGCGCGATGTCCGAGCACCACAAATTGAAACTATTTATCTATCTTATTTTATGCCGGTTTTAAATCCCAAAGTGACTCATTCTGCTAGGGAAGCGGTATTGAAGGACTCTAGAAATTCCGACCACGTGGGATTCTTTAACGTTTCCCTGACATCACACACTCCACGGGCCGCAAGAATCTCACCTCCATTGAAATTCAACCGCCGCGGCCGGGATCGAACCCGCGTCTTTCGGGTCAGCAGTCGAGCGCCATAACTATTGAGCCACCGTGGCGGCCAACTCAAGTTAAAACCATTTCGATCCGACATTAGATGACCCTGTATGGCAGGCGTCAAAGTCGGGCACTTAGCGCCGGCATTCCCGTAATATTTGTGTGCCGAACGTTTGCTGCAGAATGTTTCGGATGGTGCCATATGATTAAGCGGTTCATGAGGCATAAATATGCTCCATATCTTATAGCCTAGCTCACTGCAGGGATTCGAACTGTTGACCTATGTATCCCAAGTTCCACGCCTTTACAAATCATCATGTGAGCATTGCGTCCAAACCGTTTGTCGCAGAGTGCTTGGGTGGACGCATACGATTTTGCGTTTCGTGCAGCATAAACTTTCTAGTTAGTCTAGCTCACCTATGTCAGGTGTGTCCATATTTTTTCTTTGTGACACAAAATAGCGCCGTTTTTCAGAATTTATACCTGACATCCCCCACTATTATTAACTCATCTTCTTTAATCTTGTCAATAAGTTGCCTTGGTGATTTTGACATGTTATTTTGACATGTTTGGCAGCAATCTACAGAAATGCGGATACTAATATCAGGATGAACTTTAATGGGTATCTCATTAACGCAGATTAGGGAGAGGATGAACCCAAACACACTCCCGTGAGAAACTAGCGATGAAACTGGTAGCGTAATGCTTGAAAACTTTCTTTTCTCAACAAAGTGGGCGCGATGGGAAAGACACGCGTTTATCTAGTTCATATTTGAAAGACCAAAACTTTTTATCCACCATAACGATTGATATATCGCCGCCGAAAATATAAAAAAGTGGTAAGGTTTTAAAGTACACCTAGTAGGTGTACGAAGGCATGCGTTTATCCTCGCTGGATCATGGTTTCGCTTTGCAGGGTCGTCGGCACGTCTGGCGACGATAT
This sequence comes from Amblyomma mixtum, assembly GCF_055824585.1. Classification (NCBI taxonomy): domain Eukaryota; kingdom Metazoa; phylum Arthropoda; class Arachnida; order Ixodida; family Ixodidae; genus Amblyomma; species Amblyomma mixtum. The sequence continues at coordinate 37,549,209 of NC_143017.1, read as the reverse complement.
TAGTCCAATAGCCGTATCAGTTGAAGAAGATATGCAATACACACCGCCAGAGTGTGTTGTAGTTAACGAGGAGGCGTGATCGGCTGCGGCGATACCATAGTCCTCTTGTGCAGTCACCAGCGAAGCTGATCTGTTCGCGCCGCGTAGGGTTCGAATCAAATCGCGACAGTATTTTTGTTCATTTTTATTTTTGTCTGGCCAAGGTCCCTCTCAATCTTAAGCTTCACAGAAAATCGGTAAGCCGGTTAAACCTCGTTAAGTAGTTCTTTCGGGCTAAAAACGCGAACGTTCTCAACGGTTTCTTCGTCTTTCTTCTCATTACGCCATCGCGGCAGTCGAACATCAAGCGTGTTTGACTGCCAGTCTCTCGCGCTGTGATTTGGACGCCGTAGCCTTCAAAGACTGCCATCCACGCGAAATGAATCCGAACACAGAACCCGAAGTGAAAACCGAACTAATTCACATTTGTCCTAACTACGCTAAATCGTAGGTCAGTTTTTTTAATTACATTTCTTTGAACTTTTATTTTATTCTTCACCCTTTCTATAAGAACACCTTTCAAGAGTGTGGAAAGGTCTGTTAAGTAAAAAAATGAGTAAATATCCCATTCCTGAAAGTAAATTCATCGTGTAACGTGAAAAATTGATACATGGTCACAGGTGCGTGAAACTCACATCGTCTCTGCAAATATCAAGGATGCTACGAAGCCTCTAACGCTTTCCTCGAATCCCGCAGATACTAAACCCCAGACGGCGGCAGGCGCTGCTCGAGACGCAGACACAAACAAAACATGCATGGACAAATTCATGCATGCACGGAGAAACTCGTACGTGCAGAACGAAAAATGCAGATGCTGACAATCCACGCAAGCGATGTGATGTACAAATATAATCCGTGGCGGCTTTGAGAAAGCAGCTCACTCTGAATATAAAGCAGCTTCAGTCTTAGTCTTTTCTCCGCTATTCTTTTTTTCGTGTGACTGGAGCCTAGCATTTCCTTGTAGCGCGCGGTCGAGGCGAAGAGCCCCTTACACATGAGGAGCCCCGGGGGCTCCAGTAAACTGCTCGCAAGAGACTCTTCTCACATCACACGTCTCTAGATGGCGTCTGGGGTGATGTGTGCTGAGACTGCGAAAAAGAGAAAGGAATACCAGAACGGCAACAAAACAAACAAGCTTAGTGTCGGTTCGTGCTGCGGTCGCGGCATGGATTGCCTTGTATCTGCTAAGTTTTCCGCTGGCATTTGCACGAAAAGGAGTGTACACATGTCAGTTGTGTGTGCGTATGCATGTGCGTGTGCGCGTGTGCGTGTGTATGTGTGTGTGTGTGCGCGTGAGCGTGCGCGCGTGTGCGTGTGCACGTTTGCATGTACGTGTGTGTGTGTGTTTGTGTGTGTGTGTGTGTGTGTGTGTGTGCGCGTGTGTTTGTGTGTGCGTGTGCGTGCGTGTGGGCGCGTGTGTGCGTGCGTGTGTGTGTGTGTGTGTGCGTATGTGAGTGTGTGTGTGTGAATAATAATTTCCCTATATTTATTTCGTTCTTTTACTGATTTCTATATTACATAAAGGATGGATTCAATACGTATGCTTGTTTTTTCATATTGGCGTGAAGCTTTGTACTGTTTACTTGTCCAAGATAAAGACAACCAGAACCCAATTTTATTACTTTGTTTCGTGACGCGAGATGCGACCTTTATATCTCGGATGATCGCAGCCACGTTGACCTACTTCGACGTAATTCATGAATGTCGTAGTTGCTGATGGCACCTTCTCTCGAAGATTCTTTGTCAGCCTTGAACTGAACTCAGCCCAGAGTAACGCTGATGCTGTTCTTCGACGACCACCAAACGCGTTTACTGGTACCACTAACGCCAAGTTATTTATATCGTTCTGGGCGCAAGCCCACGCAGTAAAGTTTATACTAGAACTTGGAAGTCTTTCGCGTTTTGAAAAACCGACGGAATTCCCTAGTCGCCAGCATCATCGGCCCACATTTCACCACCCACTGATCTGTGAAGGTGAGCGCCGTACGCTATCAGTTTTTGGCACGATTACGCCATTTTTGGGCACCCACGGCCCCCCCCCCCCCCCCCCCCCTTACCTCTGTGACCGCTTCGCCTGGGCTAGGCCTCGCTCCGCTGGGAGTTAGGCCTACTCCGACGGACGCTTCCGCCACCAACGCCAGCATGGAGGTGCAGGTGCAGGGAGAAGTTATTAACCCCCGCGACTATGACCCAAGGGACTGGACTCACATCCTTGGTGTGGCTGCCCGCGCCAAGGATGTTCCTTCAGCAACCCAAAGCCAGGAGGCCGCAGCCTCTGCTACCAGTACCCCCAAGCCTGCATGCCCTGAAAAATCGGCGCACCTGAAAGCAACGCGCTCAGCTGCGCAGCGTTCGCGGCACCAGCCGCCGCTTCCCGCTGCGGACTACAAGGTCGTGTTTAGATCAAGAGGCGGCCTGCAGCTGGACCTGCTTCCACCCCGACAACTACGGGAGGCCATTCTTCAAGCGGCGTCCCAGCTCCACGAACCAACGCGTACCCAACTCAGGGTACACCCACTCAACAACACATGCACCCTGAGTACGCCCCTAAAAGATGACGCGCTCTCTCTGGTTCGAGTGACCACCATAAAATACCAAGGCACGAACTACGCCGTCGCACCTTACCTAGCCCCGCCGGACGGAGCGGTACGCGGAGACCCCAACGAGACCCCAACGCAGCTCCTGCAAGATCTTATCACCGGCAACCCAGACGCTCTCATCGTGGACGCCCGCCGAATGGGCGCCACGCGTTCCATTTTAGTCACGTTCCGTGCTGGCCCTGTCCCACGGGCCGTTCTTTATGGAGGCGCCCTCCACCGGTGCACACCTTACCGAGGGCATATAGACGCCTGCACGAACTGTCGCGTCCCAGGCCACCGGGCGGATGTGTGTGTCCACCCAAGATCCAATAAGTGCCCTCGCTGCGGGCAGTCCCACCCAGCTGCATTCTCTGCGGAGGCCCTCATATGACTGGAACGGGGAACTGCAAGGGACGGGGCCGCAAACTAGCGACCCGGAGGAACGCTCTCCCTCCTCCGAGTACGTCGCGGCTTTCCCGCTGCGATCAACCAAGCACAGCCAGCGGACGCAGCTCCACGGCTTCCCGGTAGCCTTCCACAAACCGGCAGAATGGCAGCAAGAACCCCTCGCGTCTCACTTGGGCAGACCGCGTTTCCGGCAAAACCACCCGCCAACCCCCACCACCCCAGTAATCCCAGGCAGATCCGAGAGACCAGGAACTCAAGGCCTTGCTTGACGAGGTAAGCCGCCTTTCCTCGCTTCGCTCCTAATCACCCCCTCCCCCTCCATACCCCCTCAACCCGCACCCCCTGTCATTAACGCGACTTCGTCATCAACAGACACTTCAAGCAGCCCTCCTGCAAAGAAGCAGCGCACCTCAGACGCCACACCCCCTCCCGTGCCCTCAGAAATAGACGCTAAATTAGAAGCCCTCGAAGCCAAATTTGATCACAAACTCAATGAGCTAGACGCCCGCCTCGAGGCCAAATTCAATCACCTTGCCGATACCCTCACCGAAAAACTTGAGCAGCGTATGGACGCTATGCTTACCAAGATGATGGAACTCTTGGAAAATAATCTTACGCATCGGTTCACCCAACTTCAAACCCCCTCCACCACCCCCATCCTACCTCCGCAAGCACAAGCCACCTTTCCTGAGCAACACATACCAATTGACACCCGTCTTACTAGCATCCTCAATCCCCGTACTATCCAATATGGCGGGGGGGAGCTCTAATTATCTCCCCATTCTAACTTGGAACTGCCGCGGCTTCCGGGCCAAGCGCGCACCTCTGCAACAACTTCTTACCATCACACCAACGCCCCACATACTTCTGCTCCAGGAGACTGCGCACCGGACAACCCTCCCCAGCTACACATCTACACATTCAGATACCACTAACACACCCAGGGCTTCCACACTTGTCCACCGCAGCCTCACCTACAAAACTCATCACATCACGTCTGAGACGCCCTGCGTGATCACTGAACTTATACATCACACATTCACTTCCTTCTATATTTATAGCAAACATATACCACCCCCCGTCCCAGCCGATGGCCTCGCTAGAATCACTTCTGCGAGACCTACATCATCTAGCAGGGAAACATCCCCTACTCATCGACGGGGACTTCAACAGTCAGCATACTGACTGGGGATACACAACCACGACACATCGAGGTCGCAGGCTCTGGCTGCTCCTGCAGAACCTCCAACTCACTGTGCACAACACGTTTCAGATGCCTACGAGGATCGGCAACAGTGTCAGCATGGACACCAGTCCGGACCTGACGCTGAGCCGCTGTATCCGCGGAGTTACCTGGAACAGAACACAACATACACTGGGCAGTGATCATTACATTATACAAATCACTGTCCCATACAAACCACCCCGTCACGCAAATACGACACACGAACTCATTAACTGGGATGCCTTTCGCGCTGCACGCACCGCCCTCCCAGACACTCCCATCGCAGACATCGATGCATGGGTGCAATCACTCAAGCATGACGTTCACCACAACACGCGACACATTGAAACTACAACCGAAACCCCTACACTCGACACACGCCTAGCCCACCTCTGGGAAGCTTATCACAGCCTCCTGGAACGCTGGAAAGGCAACAAACTTAACAGCACACTTAAAAAGCGGCTGGCCGCGCTGCAGACACAAATCCAACCACACTCTGAGGAGCTCTGCCGGTCCAACTGGGGACAGATATGTGACGGCATCGCAGGAAACCTGTCCAGCAAACGCGCATGGCAACTCCTCCGACACCTCATTGACCCACACGCACCAAATCAGCAACACAGCACCCCGTTACACGCCTCACACACGAACACATTGACGATCCCGACACCCTCCTAGACACACTTCAAACCATGTACAGCTCTCCAGGTCCACCCACACCTCTACCCCACTACACAGGACAAGCAAATCCCACACTCGACACCGATATCACGGAGACGGAAGTCAGAGCGGCCCTCCTGATTCTCCGCGCCAACTCCGCACCTGGTGCAGACCAAATCACAAACGCCATCCTCCGTAATCTGGACGACCGATCGATCACCCAAATTACGAAATACTTCAACCAGTTCTGGAGGGAGGGTAGCCTCCCGCAGTCGTTGCGCCACGCGAAGGTAATATTCATACCCAAACCCAACAAACCACTTACCATTCAAAACCTTCGCCCGATTTCGCTAACCTCATGCCTCGGGAAGCTCCTCGAACATGTTGTGTTAGCGAGACTCACAAGTCACATGGCGGACAACAATCTTTACCCGCATAGCATGGTGGGATTCCGCCCCCATCTATCCGCACAGGACGCCATGCTGCAACTCACACACGACCTTTTTGACCCGCTTCTTCCAGGTCACACCAAGGCAGTCTTAGCTTTGGATCTTTCCAAAGCTTTTGATCGCATTGAACATCAGGCGATCATGACTGCCCTATCTGCAGTGAATGTGGGTGTGCGCACGTATGCCTACTTTCAAGCATTTCTCACTGACCGCACGGCTGAGATACACTTCGGACCTTTGTCTTCCCCCTCCTACACGCTTCAGAGTATCGGCACCCCTCAAGTTTCCGTCCTTTCCCCTTTTCTCTTTAACATTACCCTCATCCCCCTCGCCCGAAAATTGGCAACTATTCCCCATCTGAAGCACACTCTTTATGCCGACGATATCACCCTGTGGACCACCCACGGCAGTGACGGCGACATAGAGAACACCTTACAGGAAGCAGCCACCCTCACCCAAAATTACGCACGGACCATCGGACTGTCTTGCTCCCCAGAGAAGTCCGAACTGCTCCTCATCCGTCCTAAGAACCACCACTGTCCCCGCTCCCCCATTGCCATTGAACTGAATGGTGACCCGGTACCTGAGGTTGGCACCCTCCGTGTATTGGGCCTGCACATCCAGAACGATAGCAAAAACACCACCACTCTGAAGAAACTCAAGCAGGTTGTAGGCGCGATATCGCACCTCATTCGCAGGGTTTCGGGACATCATAGAGTCATGAAGGAGCGTGACCTATGTCGCCTCATTCATGTCTTTGTCCTCAGCCGTGTGCTGTACACTACCCCATACTTACAACTATCCAAACATGACATAAACGCTTTGGATGCTTTGATTCGCAAGGCATTCAAGGTAACACTTCACATTCCCCTCAACACACCCACGGACAGATTACTAGGCCTGGGCCTCCAGAATACGATCGGGGAACTGGTGGAGGCCCACCGACAGGCCCAATACATCAGGCTCACACAAACCTCCACAGGTCGGTATATCCTGGACTCCCTTGGAATCAGAATACCTGCCAACGACCCAACCCTCCTCGCCATCCCAGGATCCCTTCATCGGGAGCTCCTCATCAGGCCGCTCCCGAGGAACATGCACCCGTCCCACCATGAGGAGCGCTGCAGAGCCCGTGCGATGGCACTCCATCGAGCGTACGGCTTCGAGCCGGACGCCGTATGGGTGGACGCTGCCTGCACGGGTGATGAAGCGACAGCAGCTGTGGTGGACTCCTCTTTATCTGCCCTCATCACACTACCTCTCCCTCCCAACACCTCCCCAGAGGCTGCAGAGGAAGCCGCCATTGCACTCGCAATCACCCGCACGGAAGCCCGGTACATTTTTAGTGATTCAAAAACTGCGATTCTAAATTTTGCTCGAGGCCGAATCCATGTCCCTGCTTTTGGCATACTGGACTCGCCCGATGCACCCCCGCCCCGCCAAGTGGAGCTGATATGGTTGCCTGCGCAATCCGGGAATTCCGGAAACGAGGCCGCCAACCTTTTAGCCCGAGGTTCTTTAAACCGGGCTCAGGTGGCCTCGGATGCGGGATTCGCGAAGGAGCGCATGCACTCATTCAGTGAGCTGACCCAGGTATACAGAGCCTCACGCCAGCTCTATCCTCCGCCCCACCCCTCCCTAGATAACATACACGCAAAACTCTGGCGCAGATTACAGACACACACTCTTCCCTCGCCCCTTGCCCTAGCCCACTATCATCCCTCCTTCCCTACTCCGGCATGCGCCCTATGCCCAGAACCCTTCGCTTCTTCCCTCCACATCCTTTCCCTCTGCCCGGCGGACCCTCCCCCGCGGGACCTAGAGAACCTCAAGACCTGGGAGGACTGGGAGACCCTGCTGCGCTCGGAGGACCCGGCCGTGCAGACCATCGCCACCGGCCGGGCTGCCAGTGTTATGGACCTCAGGAACTTAAACACTTGAGTGGAGCGGGGTCGTGCGGGGACCCTGGGGCGTGCCCCGAATTCCTGTTGTAATAAAGTTTTCTCTCTCTCTCTTTCGCGTTTTGAGGACTGCTTCACTGCTGTAACCACCGATGCGTGACATCTGGTAGAGGTGCTAGATTACATACCTGGGATGTTCCCGAAGATAAAGCCTAATGCACAGCCAGCGGCCTTCGTTTTCGGCCAGCCTCGTGAGCCGCCTATGTTCTTTGGCGAACTCGTGGCCGGACGCCTACGAACTCGTGGCGGCTCTGAACGCTTGGGACAACGGCGGTCAGCTCCGGACTGACCTATTCGTATCGACTGGCACCAAGAACGTGGTTCAAAATCTACCGAAATCGCCTGGTGACCGGGCACAACATCAAGGTCTAAATACTCGGAACGTTCAAATCATCGTGTGTAAATGAAGCGCAGAGCTCCAGCTCTAGTCCTGTATTCAAACTTCAAATAGAATGCCTTTGAAATGTTTCAAGAATTGAGGTATGGAGGGAACGATCGTTTATTCGTAGATATCATTGACCTGCGGTAGGTAATTTAAATGTTCTGTCAACAGACTTGGACTTGGTGTCAACGGATTTAGAGCTCGTATAAACACTTTGGTCCACTGGCATGCAGGTTCACAAAAACAAGTAAATTGTCCTTAAACAAAGCTCGTATTGCGGACCAGCCTTCAGATAAAGCTCGAGCCAAAGGTTGAAAACTAAAGAAGTGGTCAATTGCATAAAGTAAATTATCTTCTAAATATTTTCAGTGCACTGATTCAGCATAAAACGAATCACATCTCTTGATCTGGCTGTTCATTCTATTACATTCGAACCCATGGTACCTACCCACTAGACATCGGCTATCCTTATCCGGGGTAAGCGAGATTAATGAAAACGGGCAAACAGACTGCTTTTTTTTTAGATTTTTGAAAAGCCTTCGACACGGGTTCTTACCCACAGCTGCTTGACAAACTTCAAATGGCAAATATAATAAAGAAAGTGTGTCACTGTCCCGGCGTGTCATAGCGTGTCACTGTGTCATAGCCCGTCCCGGCGCTGACAATGTGTAACACTAGACGGTGCTACATCCCCTTATTTCGAGGTCACATCGGGCGTCCCTCAGGGCTCCGCTTTAGACCCGCTATTATTTTTAGTTTCCAATAATGATATTCCTTCAGGCATACCTTAACGCTTATATTTGTGTCGACGAGTGCGCCGAGTATGAAAAAATAAAATTTTACCGGATTATGTTGATTTGCAGCCTGATTTTACTAAAATTGTTCATGGTGTGGAAAATGTAAGATGCAATTAAAAGCAAAAAAGTGTCCATCTGTACTTCACCAAAAAAATAAAAAAATAGACACGCATTGTAGTTCGAACATTGATGTTTTTAAACACCAATTCCTGTATAAATATTTGGGTGTGACTTTTTCGAATGATTCCTCTCCGAACGACCAGGTGAATAATATTGTTGCAAAGATTGTCAGAGCGCAAAATTTAATTCAACGAAATCTCAAATCCGCACCTTTTACCTTAAAAAATCACTGCTTATGTTTCATTTGTTCGACCGATCCTGGAGTGTGTGTATTCTTATTACGATCTTCACCAAGAAAAAAATATGACTGATATAATTAAAAGAATACTGAATAGAAAGGCCAGTTTGATTTTGGGGCGGTGAAAGCGAGACTAGAGATGTACTAAAACGAAAAGTTAGCTGGAATGGAAAGCACGCTCCTTTCGCCGAACAAAATTGCATTTGAAATTGATCTTTCGAATATATAACAGCAAGATCTGATTTTTAAAAAAATATGTATGTAACTTAAACAACAGAGCTACATATCTAAAAGAACTGCCATGACTTCAAAATTTGAGAATACCCGACTAGAACGAACATTTATGCTGTATTAATGTGCTGTAGTAATGAATATCTGTGCTTTTTGTTTTAAGTCTTTTTTTATAACCCACCCGGCTTACTCGCTCGTCGGCAGAGCGGAGTACGGCTGAATAAACAATAAAGAGGCTTCGTCACAGTATCACAGCTGGTGAAAGAACTTAATATTCTCTGGTATATCCAGTCGAGGTTGGGAGTTACTTTCTATTAACGATATTCTTGACAAGGCGATTTCAAGTGGGACTTATTGGTTTATTGGTATTTTGGGGTTTAAAGTCCCGAAGCAACTAAGGCTATGAGGGACGCCGTAGTGAAGGGCTCCGGAAATTTCGACCACCTGGGGTTCTTTAACGTGCACTGACATCGCACAGCACACGGGCCTCTAGAGTTTCGCCTCCATCGAAATTCAGCCGCCGCGGCCGGGATCGAACCCGAGTCTTTCGGAACAGCAGCCGAGCGCCGTAACCACTGAGCCACCGCGGCGGTTCACTGCAAAATAACCAGCTTTTTTGAAAAGTACTGTCCAGCTTAGTGCACGTCTGATTTCGATTGTTTAATGAAAAAATATAAATATCTCTTGGTGTACGAAATGTGCACCCTAATCATCTGCCTAGTCATGCGAAGTATCATGCACGAGCAGCCTGCCTATGTTATCGATCTGTCTATCAGCGTGCATTTCTACTGCACTTCGTTTGGGAATTCCCTTTCGAGGACGAGATTGTGTACAAAAATTCACATGACATTTCACCCGACACGGGGACACGTTTTTTCCGCGCCACTTCAGGGACCAGGGCTGATTTTTTACGCTTCGGGTGCGGCGGAAAGCTCGGAAATCTCAGTCGTAACAGTCACACCTTCGCTGTCTCCCCAGCGACGCACTATACCAACCGAAGCGAGGAGGGGTTGGCGTGGAAGGCGTGACATTTCAAAAACAAAATATGAAACAGAAAGGTTACGACTTACCCTAATACAAGCACGCTTTTTCGGCGTGAGCAGAAAGAAGAGGTTATCGCGAGAAGAATTGTCGAAGCGCCCACGCCAGCGTCCGGAGGAAAGAGAGCAGAGGAAGGTCGGAGGGCGGTGAACGTTTCGGTGGGGTCCTCGATAGCTTTGTTCCTTGGCTGGCATAGTTCAATTTCGGGAAAGAAATTGAAGGAGCGAAGGGCGTCGTTTCTGATGCGGGATAAGCCACCCGGGATGCAGAGCAAAAGAAAAGGGAAAGAGGCACTGAGGGAGAGCACGGGGAGTTCCTGTGTTGAGATATTCTGGGATCGCTGGAACGTCCGGAGATGCAGCTGGAACGGCGAAAATGAAAATTCTCCTCACGTGCAGTGCTAGCAGCAACAATTCATGCGTAGCGGCATCTTATTCGTTCCGTATTCTGCAGCGTTCTGCTTTCAAATACTCATTCTCCTCAAATTTTCGTCAGATTCTGCTGGAGTTTCAAGTTCACAGTTTTGTTGTGGATTTTTGTGTTAAGATTTTTTGCTTCAAATGGAACGTAAAAGGGTTTATATTTGTTTTTTTCAGTCTATGCAATTTTTCATGAACGTCCTGCACTGGCATTGTGTGGCCTACAAGTTTAACTGTGTGAAAAATGTTGCATGAAAGACGTTAAGAAGAAATAAACACAAGAAACTGGACACACATTCTCCACCAAAATGAAATAGCAATTGTGATCAGTGTGTTCTAGCTAAGAAAAAATTCTTGATAACAAAAACGCGGCAATTTGTTCACCTTCAACCCCTCGCTTTCCTAAATCGTCACGTGTCTGACGGAGCCTACTTGCTAACCCCGTGTAAAATACGCCGATGTGAAGCACACCAAAATGGAGATAGCGGTCTCTATAGCACACATCGCTCAGAAATATAAACATATGAATCAAATTTCAAATACGTGGCACAGAAACGAGTGGAAATTTTCCAACCAAAGAATAATTGCACAATAGAGTCTGTCGCTGCGTCATGTTTCTAACCAACTGATGCGGGTTGACTACTAAAACAAGAGGTTTTGAAGACCATATGTTCAGACGAAGTGCAGCTATGAAAAAATATACTACACTCAGAGTGCTTGTTGGTTTTGCAGTGCGACCTGGCGTCTATATCTCTTTGGGGAGAGGAAATCTTGTCCTTGACCCTCCAAAGGTTTGAACTTCCAGAGGTGCCGAGAGGCCCCAGCACATGGCTTAGACGCAAACCCGTTAAAATTTTATTTTATACATAACTTGTATATTCATCGCATTCATTCGCTCGCCATTGAAAAGCATGTCGGCGCTTGAGAATTACCTGAGCCAGACCGCGTAACCGAACTGTGTCGGATTTTGTGCATTTCCGTGACACGACATCTGGTGGCCTGACAGTGAGCCAGGAAACTTCTTGCGGCTGTTTCTGACAGCAGCTTTATGTAGATGAGCTGTTTGTAAGGAAGTGTAAAATAACCAAAACAGCAACAATTTTATTAGGTGCGAGTTTTATTGTCAGCTGCTATGCACAGCTTTGGCAAGGTCCGCCTTCATATGATGTGAGTGATGCACGTAACCAGATTTTTTTTCCATTCGGTAAGGTGTATTTGTCTGCGATGATTACGCAAATGATCACGAGAAGAAAGCTCTTGTCATACATTTTACAATACGGAAACAAGGCCCCTAAAAAAAATTTCAAGCCACCTGAAATAGAACTGCCAGCCCGGATGAACGGTGTGCCTTTGAACGCGTTTTGTGCCACGCATTTTGCTCATCTAATTACATTTTTATCGGTGGATTCCATTCCTGGATAGAAAGAAAATCCACCCTATTCATGAAGAGCTCCATTCTTCGTGAGGACGGCGTGGGATCATTCTCATAAAAGCTGCAAGAAAGTGGTGGAGATGATCTGGCACACACGCCCGCGCAGCACAAAGTGACGAGCAGCTCTGGGCTCTGGCGCGTGCAGACCGTAAGAGTGGCCCTGAAAACTCCCAGCGGATAGCCGCGAATCCAAGCAGCTCTCTCGCCGCCGTCAGACATATATCCACCGCCGCCGCTAGTGCCGCTGCGCGTGTGTTTGCGAGCTTCTCGACAAAGGGATGCGGTCTGATGCTCCGTGCGGGTGCCATTTATCACGCGTCACACTGCATCCAATGCGCTCTGCCCGCCACAGATAGCGTCGCGCACTCTTTCTTGCTCCTGATTCTCCTCAGTATCTCCGGGATTTGGAGCTTGAGCCACTACGATGACACGTGGGTGAGTGTTGGGGCATCCCACCCTGTGTAGGGATTCGAAAGTGATCAGGATCGAAGTGAGGGGCACATCCTTTCTCGGCCGTTATGTCACTCTTGATTTTTCAAGCAGCTTATAATCCTTCTTGAACCTTATGTGTCCAATTTTTCTCGTGCAAGCCTCCGCCAGTTTATGTACTTTCTGATATGTCTGAAAGAACCAAATAAAAATGGTACCCATTGTCACTCGAAATTAATGAAACCGTACTGCACCCGCTGTGTTTTTGTATTCATGGCCTCAACAAGCAAAAAATACCAACAAACAGTGTATTCGCTCAAATAGCGCAATATCACGAAGCTAAGAGGAGGCGAAAGAACAAACACATCCTCGTGCCGTGCTTTGTGCCGTTACGCTGCTTTTCTTGATACTATGTCTGACTAACTTGCCCAGATAATCTTGCAAATCAAGCAGTGGTCAGCGACGTTATTGGCCACGTAGTAATGTAAACAACGCGGAATAAATGGACCCATCGTCGTAAGTCAACCAACATACGTGATCAAGAATAACGCTTGCATAAATGATCCCTCAACTGTTACTTGAGTGGCCATTACATCAATATTTTAATCGGATAAACAGAATGTCATACAGCATCATGTAACAAGCTAGTTACGTTTAGGCTAGCGACACGAGTTTGCGCAATAGTCACTTCACTCAAGTGAAATATTACTTCTAATACTTTCATCTAATTTGGGGAGAGATAAATCTGAGTATTTTGTTTTATAAATGACGCTTTGACATTTTCTCAAACGCCGCCAGGCTTTGACTTTCACCATATACTTCAGTAGCGCATATTCATGGTGTAATCCTCCTGGAACCAGCCATTCCTCAAGAAAAACTTACTATCTTCGTTACTAAAAAAAGGTTTATTTAAAAAGCGTGCTTTAACCATGACCGCACTACCTTGTCAAGTAACAGATTTGGCATACTTCCATAATCCAGCCTTGACTAGAACCAGTGCGCTGGCCAGTGTTTAATACCAGCCAAGAGACTGCGGTGCATATGCTGCTACGACCCCCGCCTCTGTAAGGCTTATCCGGTTTTCTGAAGATCCGTATAATGAGAGCACCTCCTCTGCATGGACGATGCATAAAAGCTGCTCCCTGTACTCTTCACGGCACCCTAATAAGGGAAATGTAGCCGAGCCACATTCTCCCAGCACTCTGCCATGCGGGTTCAAAGCTTTAGATTTCCACAAAGCACGTGGACGAAGAAATGACCATACTCGAGAAATTTCTGCAGCTGCCGCATAACATTATCGTTTTTTTTTTCTGAAAGAAGAGACTTCGCCGCTTATAGAACTGCACAGGCTTCGATTGAAGTCATGGAGCCTAATCTGACCAGGTTCAGCTTTCTGGACAACAATTACTTTTATTGTGCGAAATATTTTGTAATATTGTTATGAATATCTTGATAAGAATTTTCTGCCTTTCCAATACATTAAACAATCTTCTTTTTAAAGTTTGTCCTGCGCTCGCTCCGAGTAGTTAAAACTTCCATAGGCCACAAATTTGGTGTGTTTCCGACAGTAAATAGTAAAAACCTACAAACGTCCCGAGGAGGGATCTGCGGGTATATCGACTCCTGCGGTGCTATCTAAGATATGGGGGGGGGGGGGGGGGGGGAGCTTTATAAAAGAATTCACTTTGAAAAAAACTGCCTTAGGCTTAGCTTGGTTAAGCCTGGCTGATTGCGAAAGCAATAACATCTGGCTGCGCTTGGTTCTGCTGGTAGTTTCGCTTCTCGAATTCACGCTTAGCAGACTCGAACTCGCCAACTCTTATCTCTTCAAAAGGGTGGAAATTTCGGCTGATTGGTGCATGATCTGAGGCTAAAAACAACGCTAACAGGGACGAAGCAGAGAGACGAAGCAGCGTCGTGTCCCTCTCTCTGCTTCGTCCCCGTTTGCGCTGTTTTTAGCCTCAGATCTTATCTCTTGTTCTTCAAGTCGCTGAGCCACGAAGTCACCGTCTCAAATCACCACAATGGTTGGTTGGTTGGTTTATGGGTTTTAACGTCCCAAAGCGACTCAGGCTATGAGAGACGCCGTAGTGAAGGGCTCCGGAAATTTCGACCACCTGGGGTTCTTTAACGTGCACTGACATAGCACAGTACACGGGCCTCGAATTTCTCCTCCAAAGAAATTCAGCCGCCGCGGCCTGGATCGAACCCGCGTCTTTCGGGACAGCAGCCGAGCACCATAACCACTAATCACCACAATGCTCTGCTCTTTCTTCTTGGCTGTATACTGCACTCTTCTTTTAGCTAGCCGCTTTTCTTTCTGTCCCGGCGTTTCTTCCGCGCGGCGTTTTCTTCTCTTGTGATTATATCGCTCCGCACTACTCATAGATTCTTCTTCGGCATTAAGTAAATTGAATTAAATTAAATGGAAGTAATTATTTGTTAACTAAGTTAAATTAATTAACTGAATTAGTAATTAACTAAATAATTGAATAAATCAATTTCCACTGACGCCTTGTACAACTCCTAACTCAGACATGACTAAGCGGAGCGCGCCTGCGCCGCCCCGTTTATCCTCTCCTAGCGAGCGCCCTCACGCGGCGGGCCGAGGAGGCCGTCACGTGGTAGCCGGCACGCCGAGCGAAGGAACGACTACGGCCGAAGAGACGAGTTGGGGCCCCTGCTCTCCCCTGGCCGTGACGTGACGCTGTCACGTGGTCGTGCGCTGTAGCTGCGCCGGAGCGAAGGAACGACCTCAACCGACGGCAGAAAAGTGCTAGCAATATTGCTTTCGCAATAAAATGCGCGTGTCCATAATTTCTGGCTATGCGTGTGGCCCGTGCATTAGGCGAAGTCGCTCATAACCCTAATAGGTATGACATGCGAAGTCATTACGATTTCTCTCAACAGAAGCAGATGAGGCTGAATTGAGGAGAATAGACAGCGTTTTCCACTTCAGCCTTCATATAAAGGTTACGAAACAATTTACTTGAACTCCAGGAATATCAGCCTAAAGAACTAGCATAAAATCATCCGCCAGAAGCTTGGGGTCAGGCATAATGAGTATTCTGTATTTGGCAATGCTGCAGTATGCGAGCTTAACCAGTGCCATCTCAGTTGCTCTGCGTCAACGTAGCCAGTTGTCGCCATGGCGGCGCATAGCGTAACAGCATCAAGTAACGGACCGCTTCACGGCAGACATGCCTCCGATCCATAAACACTGGTTCGGACGCTGCCGAGACACAGTGCCGCCCCCTTCTCCAAGCGATGATCCCACCACTCGAGGGAGTTCCACCCGCTGTCTGGGGCAAAGCATCCGAAACACGGTGGTGGTTGGCGCGGAGTATGAGTGCGTGCTTCGGCGGCAGCTCTTCATCATCGTTCAAAGCGAGCGGCGGTGAGAACAACCAGCCGCGCTGAAGAACGACCATCCGGGAAGGGGTTTGGCCCCTGGCTGTAATGACTGCTCTTTTGCCGCCTCTGATCTACCATCGCAAACGTAGATTCTTTTCAAGCGAGTCCGTCGCTACCGGCGACTTCCATACTGAGCGTGCCTGTCACGCGGCACGATTTGGTTTTGCTTGCTTTTCCATGTGCCTGACATGGAGCACGCGTTGGGCGAGAATGTGTAGCAAGCAGTAACAAGAGGAAGACGTTGGCGGGTCAAAGCTGAAGGCTTATTTTTGAATGGAGATATCCCTGGATCGTTTATGCGTAACCGTCGTGGGCTTGCGCCTTTCTTTTAATGGTTACCAGAATTATTTTCATTGTGAGCCCTGGATAACAGAAAAAATCTATACGATACCAGTGTCCGCTACATGTTACGTCAAAATGATGAATTATATTCTTACAGCGTCAATTGCGGCCGTAATTTTTTGTTAGTTTGAAATGTTTACCCGATGGCATGAAAGCATCTCCAGATGCAGCTCTATTCCGCGATACATGCCAACATATCAGGATAATGCTGGCTAAATTTGTGCTTTTCAAAGCAAAATAACAAAGATCTCGAAATTGATCTTTTGCTATCGTTTGCAGGTTCTAGTCGCGCTCGAGAACGCACAATGAAATACCTTGGTGTAATTTTTGAGTAACAAATGTTATTAACACACCACTTAGGTTACGTTTACAAAAGGTGCATTTCAAAACCTGGAACTAATTAGGGATTTCAGAAATTAACATACCTTCTACTGCACCTGCTTGTGACTTGCCCCGCCAATGATAATTAATTACAAGAATATCTAGTTCCAGAAAGACTTAATACATGTTCAAAAACTTTCACTTTATTCATAATTGTAAAATGAAAGCACATTATGATGTTGTCCCTTGTTTACAAAATACCACCTCCTGTTTTCTTGCTTGTTTCGCACACAAACCTGTTCGAAGCTTTTTGCTTTTTGTTGTGAAAGTTGATAATTATTTGCTGTATTTGTTTCCTCAAGTATGTAGTACGTGTCCTTGTTGTTCTTGCAGTGCTACAATGATGATTTCTTGTTTTTTTTTCGTTTTCTTCCTGTACTCGTCAACAATGTATTAGGAGAAGCAGGAGGAGGATATAGAAGAGGAAGGGCAGGGAGGTTAACCAGAATAATAATCGGTTTGCTACCCTACACGGGGGGAAGGGGGTGAGGGGATAAAAAAATGAAAGAGAAAAGGGAGTAAGAGAAAACTGAAGTCACTCTATACAGTGTTTTAGTGTATAAGGGTGCTTGATATTGTTTAGAAAGAACAGGCGATTTTCAGGTGGGAGACCACCTTTTGCTTTCTTTTCCATGAATCAAACCATGTAAATTAGAAAAAAAAAAGATTCCAGCAAGTGAAAACGTGGAATGTGACTGGGGTCAAGGCATGAAGACGAAAAAGCTTATTCGTGCCCATATATGCACAGGAGATGGCAAAGTGTCCATTGAGGTTTGAACGGCATGGTGAAGCAGCATCTCGCCTGGCTCGGTGACGTAAGAGTACTTTTTAACCTAAGAAACGTGGGGAAGGAGAGGCGTTCAGTTGTGGTTCCTCAATGGGGACAACGAGATCGCCGTGCCACGCACTCTATGCTGAAATTTTATGGTGCCAAACATGATTTTCCAATCTTACGCTTCCTGGTTCTCCATCTGTGGTGCCTAAAGCCCAGTCAGATGAAGGAATAAATTGTGGACTGCGGGTGCAGAAAGAGCGTGACGTAACCCCACGGCACTGGCTATGCCTCGGCCAAAAATAGGCGCGAGGCATTTCCTTCAGATGTAGGTACGAATTGCGCACAAAAGACACACACAGGAAAAACACGAGGGAGACTGAAAGAGCGCAATTGAAAGAGCGCAAAGAGCGCAAGAGCGCTCTTTCAGTCTCCCTCGTGTTTTTCGTACCTACAACAGTATTCGTTAGTGACTGCGACATTGCAACTAGCGTGGAAAGCACAAGGACAGCGACAAAAGGAACCGACGGGACAGCACGCTAGGTACAGTCGGGGGTACAGGTATAGGCGGGGGTACAGTCTCCTGAGCATGCGCTGAATAGAAGTGTAAAAATCTGTTATTTGTGCATTAAAACGTCAGTTGAAGCTAGCGTGCTGTCCCGTCGGTTCCTTTTGTCGCTGTCCTTGTGCTTTCCACGCTAGTTGCAATGTCGCAGTCACTAACGAATTCACACCAACTAGCCCAACTGTCTTCCATGATCATACAACAGTATGCACCAACTCGCCCAACAAGAAGTTCTTCTTAATTTCCTTCAGAGTTCCTTCAGAGAGGGAAATAACTAGAAGAATACTCGCCTATGGGGAAGAAACCTGGTGGCTAACAAAGAGGGTTCAGCTTACGTAAAGGACAACGCAGTGAGCCATGTAAAGAAAAATGATAGGTGTAACGTTAGGAGATCGGAAGCGGGCGGAGTGGGTGAGGGAACAAACGGGGGTTAATGGCATCCTAGTCCAAACCAAGAGGAAGAAATGGGCTTGGGCAGGGCATGTAATGCGAAGGCAAGATAACCGCTGGTCCTTATGGGTAACGGAGTGGATTCCAAGAGAAGGCAAACGTAGCAGGGGACGGCAGAAAGTTAGGTGGGCGGATGAGATTAAGAAGTTTGCGGTGATACAGTGGCCGCAAATGGCAAAGGACAGGGTTAATTGGAGAGACATGGGAGGGGCATTTGCCCTACAGTGGGTGTAGTCAGGCTGATGATGATGGTGATGATGATCTGGATGAGCCATTATCTGTCGTCCTCGCGCGGCTGCCACACGATAATAAAGCAGAATTGTCCCACTTCGAAGTTACAATGTTGCGAACAGTATTTCCGTTTAGTTAAAATCAGTTTTTAATGAATTATTCTACAACCTGTGACATGAATAGGTAGGCGGGAGATTTAAGATCACTCTGTTCTATAACCAGTTGCATCTTTATGACCTCATACTCCCACATTTTCTATTCAGCGCTACGTATATTTTTTTTTTTACCGGGTTCGTTCCCACGCTCTAATTGTTGAAAGAAATCCGAGGCTGTCAGTTCGGTCCGCTGTTTTAGCACTTAAACTCAGCATCCAAACTGAATTCCACTTCTAAATCCTTCCGCCAACTTTGAGCCCATTGTTTTAATGACGTAAACCTCTACAGAGCGGCAAAAGCTCGATGCACTGATCTCTACCGGACTCTTTTCCTGTGATTAGAGAAGAGGCAGTGCACCAGTTTCCTTTCGATCCATCTTTTTTTTATTCCAGCCTCGAATTGATTACGGTTGGTAAATAAGTTCAAAGCGCCATTGACCCAAGGGCGTTACTGGCGTCAATTCAGATGTCTTTCTTTCTGTTTTTCCTGGGGCGCCACAGAAGGGGATGATGAATTGCTGGCACGGAAGACGCGCCGAGATAGTTACGCTCCAAGGCACTTCTCGTCCCGCGGGTATCAAGGGCTGACCGCTCTGTATGCATGTTTGCGCTGCCGCCACACCGAGCCTGAATGTCAAACGGAAAAGTAAAAAAAAGAAACAACGTAGGCGCGAAAGGGAGAGGCGTACCGCTGCTCTGATAAGCCCGTTCCTTTCGTCAGCGGAGCACCAGTCCACACCACTGCGCCCCGGTGGCACCACTGCGTCGCTTAGCCTTTTAGCGCACATGCGTTTCCTTTTCAGCGCTAACGAGGCGATTCGCTGTCCCTGATTGGCATTTACCCTTGTTTTGTTCTTTGCGACCTCTAAGCGACGCACTGTCTTTGCAAGCCACGCAGTCAGAGTTTCACAAAAGAGCGCGACGCGTATTCGACAAAACTCTGCGCAATGATTTGATGAAGAAGAGCAGCAAGAACAGATGGCGGTGACGTGGAAAGACGCACTCGCGATGAGAAGAAACTTTTTACGAGATGTCTACGCGTCCGCTCACAGTTAAGAGAGTCAAATTTAACGCTCCAGTATAGAATATATTGGAGCGTTGAAGTCAGTAATGGGCTTCAGTGAAGGAGAGCCCGCCAAGCATTGCCCCATTTAGGAGAGCAAGCAGAACAAGAAGGAGAAGAAGAAGCTGTAGCACTAGCAACAGCTCTCTCTGAACAATGAGCTCTGCCTCTAAACTTAGCTTAATGGCTTATCTCACTATTCAATCAGAGCCAGAGTAGTAGAGCTAAGCTAAGCTTTACACTTAGCTATGCACCACTAGTTTTATGGCTTAAACTTTGTAGTAATCAATTTTCTTCCCTAAATCGTATCCTCCCATGTCTCTGCGATTAGAGCACAAAAAATAGCAAGGACACGAGCCATGCTGAAGGCAAGGAAAGGCACTAAATGTTAGTTAATGGTTTCCTTAGCCTACGAGCTACCGTTTCGCTCTTCCAAGAAGCGCGGGACGATTCTTGTCTCCACGGCGATCGGGACACCGATAAAACGCGACCTGACCCGGACTTCTCAAGCAGCGAGCCCCCCCCCCCCCCCCCAAAAAAAAATGAAGGCAAAATGACGGCCGGATTGTGCGGGGATGAGCGTTGGGGAGGGGGGGGGGGAGATCGCGACACCTCACACATTAACGCTTTCCAAGTTATAGGGGCAGCGCCTACCCTGAGCACTCTTCATCTCCTTGGCCTCATTTTCTCAGGATCAGCTCCATCCGATACCCCTTCCCCTGCTTCTGCTATTTTCTTCTTTCCTAGGTAAGAGCTTCCTGCCTTGCGAGTTATTCCAAGTTTTCCAAGTTTCCTAGAATGACTCGCCGATGACTGAATCCCCGTCTGCGCGAGTAATATGCAGAGGCCATTAATGGCCAAACGAATCATCAGCTGAGCAGAACAGGGTTGATTTTTAACCCCTGTTTTCTCTTCAGTGAAGCAGGACTGAAAACAGTGATCTGGGCGCCTGGATGAAGCAACGTTTTCATGAACGAGCAAAGGCCCAAAATGATCAGGTAAAGGCAGCACGACTTTTGAGAGCCAAACGAAAAAGTGGCTCCAAGAAAACAATGGAGCAAAAAAAAGAAAGAAAGTTGCGGCGCAGCAAACGACGGTTGACTGAGGCCAAGCAAACAGGGTGGCAGGGATCCACTCGGAGAAGAACATGCGGGTCGTAGCAAGATGAGTGCCACGCACAAGTGCTGGCTTTACGAAAAAAACAAAAAAACAAAAGGCAATGTCTGCGGCGGTAAATAGCGATGACCAGTGAGGGAGGTAATTATAAACTTGGTGATATTTTTCCTTAGATATAAAGGCATCAGCACAACACAGAGGGCAAGCAGAGGCAAGGCTTTGGTTTCTTTTTCGATGGGGAGATAGAATGGACAGCGTACTCTACGCGGACTACTGTTTGGTGTAGGCAGCTTTATCCAGCTTGGATTTTGTGGCGGTCTTCCCCTTGTACAGGCAGCAATGCACCAACAAAGATGTTGGTCAAGCTAATTTGAATCGTCGCCTACCTATGCATTTTCTCGCATTAAGTAAATTCAAAATGATGCCGTAAGCAGTGCCCGACTTAAAGAAACCAACCCATTGCTCTGCACGCCATGCGCTGAAACTAAGACTTTAATATCATTTGAAAGCAGAAAGGTCGCGTTAAGAAATTTATTATGCCCACATCGTCGCCTAGAAGCCATTTCACTTTGGGGAGTTAAATGTCTAAGCTCGCTTCATTCCACTAACTGAAATATCTGACGCCTTACCAACCAGGTCTATAGTTCATGAAATTCGTGGCATCAAATTAATTAATGTTGGACAGGAGCCGTCTAATGCGCCTTTTTCATTGATCGTCAGCTACACTTCATTATCCTAGCGGTGATCACCTTTATGGATGCCGGTAATTGTTATTCCATTGATGAACGCTTATCTCCGTTTCTTTTCGTTTCGTACCCCAAAAGAAATGTCGAATTTCAGTCCGTTCCCCAAAACGGCTATAGTTTATCATTTCCGCCGAACAAGCAAGCAGGGCCGAAAGCTTTTCTGTCCTTTTCTTTCGGTGCTCTTACTCGGAGCCCAAAAGATAGCTGCATATGTAAGCAAACAAATTATTCCATTTTTTCCTCGAGCTCACTGCTTACCCTCTACCATCGCTCATAGAACTTCTCAATGTTTTTCTTCCTAGTAATTCGCCCCGTTAATCTGCTCCTCTTTTCCGGCCTTGAGTACACTTTGCGTCGCAC
Source organism: Amblyomma mixtum (assembly GCF_055824585.1). Classification (NCBI taxonomy): domain Eukaryota; kingdom Metazoa; phylum Arthropoda; class Arachnida; order Ixodida; family Ixodidae; genus Amblyomma; species Amblyomma mixtum. The sequence continues at coordinate 37,527,205 of NC_143017.1, read as the reverse complement.
TGCCCCTCTTCCTGTCGGACACAAAGAAACTCGGAGTGCCAGGGCAAAGAAAACCGAGAGAGTGGTTCACGTATTCCTTGTGTTTCTGCAGCGTCACTCCGTTTTCTCTTTCGGTGCATAAGTGTGTATTAAGAGCAGAAAAAAAAAAAGAAGAAAGGAACTGGAAAAAACATATTGGGGCAGAAAGGCGGCCCCGGGATGGTAGTTTGCACGAACGCGGGAAGGCAGAATCCTCCGCCTTTTTCTCGTCGCCGGTGCATACTAAGAACAGCCGCTGTTGGCCGAGCCCTAATGAAAATGAAAATGGGGGCGCGGTAAAGGCGAGACACATGGTCATATGAATGCTTTCTGCTCCCGTCCAAAAGCACCACACGCTCTCCAAAGTAGCCTCTGCGGCCATAAGTTTTTATATCCGCAGTTTTCCTTGTTTAGGGAAGGAGCACTCGTCAGATAATGGGCGAGCCTTTCTTTTTTTTACCTGGTGCGTCTGGCAATGGATAAGGGCCGAAGGGTGTGGGGCAGAGAAGGCTTTCATCTTTCTCTTATTGCGTTTACCCTTCCATAACACATTGACGCTCCCGTCTTCTTGCGGAAGGGGCATGGCAGGGGGGAAAAGGCTGTGCAGAAACGGTAACCCGAAAAAGAGGACAGTGGTAAGGCATTTCTTAGCAGGGTCGCGGCTATGCGTTCGCGCTCGGAAATAACGAGTGCGGTCGGCGACGAAAGACCAAGAGCAGTTGTCGCGGATTTTTTCGCCGCAAAGCTGCCGCTAATGGCGAAGAGCGTGTGGATATATGATGGAGTAGGCAAATGGTCGGAACGTGAATATGGAGCCAAAACAAGGCTGAAAACGAAGATAGACTTCCTTGGTCGCATTGGTAAGAGTGGCGCGTTATGGTTATTGATCCCAACCAGCTTTTTACAAAGAGAACAATAAGGACTTCATAGATGAGTCACATGGCGCTCATTACTGCATGACGGGGACCCTTTCGCTCTCCTACTCGTAATTTTCTGAAACAATCCTGGAAGAGGGTCGACCCGGTGTCTAACGCAGTTGTTGACGGGGTAAAATGCAATGCAATCCAAACAAATAACGTAAGACCTGTCGCAGCCTTCGAAAAGTTCACCATTGCAGAGTTTTCTATTGTTGTATAGACCTTAAGGTCTAAGCAAAAAATGCCTCTCAAATGAGATATTCCAAACAGAAGTGCAGCCCGATTGTCATGATGTCTTGTTTATCCTCCTTGCGTCTGCTGCCGCTATATCGCTTGAGGGTGCTAAGGAATTAATTATGGATTAACCGCGCCCTCATTACAATCTTTCTCCGACATCCGCGGGAGGGCCTCCTTTAAGGTTTTTGGTGATCCAGCGCAGTGAACACAACGGACAAGACAAAAGCAGGATGACCAAACCACAGAAGGTGTTATGGGGCATTTGTCGCACCATTCTTGAATTGTATCCAGATATAGGTTCACTGTCTGTTGCTTCGAAGATGCGAAAACCACACAGCTACAGCCTTTAGCAGGCTCCATGCCTCCTGTCGGACCTCCAGGACGTCGGTGCGGTTTGGGGTTACAGCAAATTATAAGAGCGCTATTCTTCACTATTTTGAGCGTTCGTGAGTCAAAAGTAACATAAACGTCTACATCACGGGCTGCAAAATTTTTCGGCGCTTCGCAAGGCAGATTTTGTTTTTTTACACTGGGTTTACTCGCGTGCGGTCAAGTAGGTTTCCTCCGTGGTTCTATATGGTAAGAAAATTAGGCGGCCTAGGCAGCTCCTCTAATAGAGTTTCATTGGTGGACAAGTACTGATCTCGTGAAATTAACTTTTTAAGATGCCAGAAAACCAAGAACAAAAGACATGCAAGAGATATCATAGCTGTTAGCTGAAGGGTAAGTGCTCGTCAAAACTAAAAGGCGGGACACTTACTTTCTATCGATAGTATGCAAGTAGGAGCGCAATGCATCGAAACTGCCCTGCAGCAACGTATGCAAACCATTTTGCTTTTTGCGAAGCTACACAAGTGCACCGTTCTGACATGTGCCTTGACGACCGGTCCAGAAGTGCACCAGCATCTGCCGGATCTACCAGGATCTACCGCTTCGTCCTTTGGTGGTGGATTTAAGTGAACGATGTCCCATGCATTTCCAGTGTTGTTCTTTTTATACAAAGGGGATAGAATAAATTACCGTAATTTGAACGGAAAACGATCGATTGCCTACCGCCGAATTTACTATTGAAATAGAAATCTAGATCATTTTATGCAGTTACTGCTGGTTGTATACTAGTTTTTTTATAATCAGAGCAGCACGGGGCTCGCCTGTCAAGGAAATCAATTTTCGTGCACACTGCAAGCCAAATTTCCCGTTTGTTTTAAAAGCGATGTTTTCTGACTTATTAGCTGGCTATTTCGACTACATTAATCAAAAGCGGACTACTTTGATAAATTGCGACAAAGAGTCATTTTTGGCGACTTCAAAGAACCTGTTAATTGAGGAAAGTTCAGCGTCCCAATTTGGCAGGTCGCTCTATAGATACGACATTCGTGTTATTTCGCTGCTGTCTTAAAATTTATGCCGGAGTACGCGAATGTCAAGTATTTTCTCGGCGTAATCAATTACTTTTTAGAGTACAAAATGCCTTTTGCTCTGAAGTAACCCAGGAAAAGAGAAAATAGTTATTTGAGGCTTGCAGAGTCGACATTATTGGAGGTAAATTTAACGCCAAGAGCTTAAATATTCCTTTAGAGACGCGCCATCACGGTTCTTGAAACATAACTGGCTCCTGACTAAATGCGCAGCCCTAACATTGTAGTCGACGAATGTCACAATGGATAATGTTCGAACACCCATTTCCAAGCATCCGTAACACGGCCACCATCTTTCAATGGAATGCCTGTAGCCTTCGTCCACGATTGTCTGATTTCCGACAGTTTGTCTCAAAACACTGTTTCCCGATTGTTGCCATAGCAGAATCTCGTCTGCGTACTACCATTCGTCTTTCAGGCTATACCGTTCAGAACTCGATGACCGGCACTGACATCAGCAGAGTTCTTTTAGCTGTTCGGAAAGACGTCACCTCCATCCCACATCCGATACCTGCCGACTCACGGAATAAATATGTTGCAGCCACTGTCAAGATCATGAATATGTCATTCACAGTGATCGTTGGTTACATACCTCCGCGTGTGACATTTGACGTTGACCGCCTTCAGGATATAGTACGCAGTACTCCTGCACCACACATCATAACGGGCGACTTCAATGCACACCATCCTGCTTGGGGAGGCACCAGATCAACAGCCAGAGGACAACAGTTATTTGATTTTGCACAGTCCAACAATTTAACTTTCCTCCACAACGGCCTGGCAACGTTTTATCAAGGTGCAAGGTCCAGTGCCCTTGACATTTCTATGATTTCTGCGCATCTGTCGTCTTCAGCAACTTGGAATGTAGACATAGAAACTCATGGCAGCGATCATCTACCTACGTATATTGAGGTTGGTGGTGTTTTTTTAAGTTCCGAGCGGCGTAAGGTACGCTACACGAATTGGGATGTTTTCTCTGACACAGTAGAGAAATTGCAGCTCTCCAACCTTGATTATGAAAACTTTATTGATGTTGTAGCACGTGCTAAAACGACCAGCACTAAAGTTGTAACCTTACCAACAGTGTACTCAAGTGTAGATACTGAATATGAGCGACTTCGAGCAATTCGCCGCAGAGCAGACAGACGAGCACGCAGAACTAATAACAGAGAAGACATCAGCGTTGCTAGGCGTGCACAGAAACACGTTCTGCGCCATTTGGACAAACTCGCAAGACGGGAATGGCGATCTTTCTGCGCAAAGCTCGATCCCAGAAAGCCCCTTTCGAAGATTTGGAGCATTGTGCGCAGCCTCAGTAGTCAGCCGGCGCCATTAAATCCTTTTGAGTGCGTAGCTCTGAATGCGAATATTTCTCGTCTCGACGCAGCGGAGGCTTTCTGTTTTAAGATAATTGCTCGTTCATCAGCCGTATTGGTGCCACTATCTCCCCAAAGGTTTATCTCTTCACCTAACACCGCCCTCCTTGACGAACCGTTCACTATGGATGAACTTCATGTGGCTCTGGCAACTACCAATAAAAGATCCTGCCCTGGACCAGATGGCATAAGCTAAACTACCCTCTCTCACCTGACAACTAGGGCCAAGGTTCAACTCCTCGCAGTTTATAACACCTCCTGGGAGTTTGGCCGCCTTGAAACGTGTTGGAAGCGTGCGCGTGTCATACCCATCCTCAAGCCTGGAAAACCATCAACTGACCTAAACGCCTATTGTCCTATAGCCCTTCTAAGTTGCGTCGGGAAGTTGATGGAGAAAATGGTTCACTCCCGTTTACCCTGGGACCTGACGAACAGGGGAATTTATCCTCCGACCATGTCTGGTTTTCGAAAAGGACGCAGCAGCATTGACAATGTTATTTCCCTTGCCAATTGTGTCAAACGCAGCAAAGCAGTGCGGGCTATGACCATTGCAGTGTTTCTTGACGTGAAGGGAGCATTTGACAACGTCACACATGAGGCAATTCGCTCAGCTTTACAATCAATTGGCACTACCGGACGAGTGTATAACTGGCTGCGTGACTATCTTCATGAGAGATCGATTTTTATGTCAACATGTGAAGGTGACACAGCTCCGCATCAAATATCTCGCGGAGTACCTCAGGGGGTATACTAAGTCCCACCCTTTTCAATCTCTCACTTGTTGGCTTGGAAAAATGCTTGCCACCGACAGTTGAAATCACCCTTTATGCAGATGACATCTGTATATGGTGTTCCGGACGCAATAGGCGCATTGTGCATGCCCGTCTACAGAGGGCAATAGGCTCCATTGAGTCATTCTTAAGCAAGCGCGGTCTCGCCATCTCGTCCGATAAAAGCTCAGCAATTGCATTTTCAAGGCGTGATCTTTCGCGCTACGGGCTGAAAGTTGCTGGTACTCCAATACCGTACGTCACAACCCATAAATTTCTGGGGGTAACGTTTGACTGGTCACTGTCATGGTCCCCACATGTGCAACAAATGAAAGTCAAGCTCTGCTCTTACGCCTCTATTTTTCGTATGCTCTCCACCAGCAGAACAGGTTGTTCTACGCCATCATTACTTCGACTGTATGGAGCCCTCTTTGAAGGCCTTCTGCGCTACAACCTCCCAGCTCTGGAGGGTATTTCGCAAACTAATATTAAAATCCTTGAAGCCATGCAAGGATTTTCCTGTCACAACCTCCACCGCACCTTGGAGGTATGCAGCATGGCAAATTAAGATCACAATCCCTGGCATTAAAAGAAAAACAAACACCCCCAATCCTGCACTTAAATACTTTGCGCTTGAGCACATTCATAGTTGCTACAATGCGTACCGTCACATCTACACTGATGGCTCTGTCACGTCCTTGTCATCTGCGATTGGCGTCTGGATTCCGTCAACATGCACCACAATTTCAGCGATACTCAGTCACCACACCTCGACTACTGCTACCGAGCTGGCTGCTCTGCGTGTTGCATTTACTTACATCCTACAACAACCGCCAACAGCGTGGGTTGTCTGCAGTGACTCTCGCGCTGCACTACAGGCGATAAATTCACCAGGAAGCCTTCAAGAGCAAATCGTCGACGACTTCAATAGGTTACACACCGAGGCCTGTGAGTTACGTCATCGTGTTGTGCTTCAGTGGTTACCCGCTCACTGTGGCCTCGCAGGCAATGATCATGCTGACGGTGCAGCAAGATCGGCGCATGGCGACACCTCCTTGGTTCTACCGATACCCTTTTCTCGTAGTGATGGCGCGAGACTTCTCGCTACTAAAGCCTGCCAGACGCAACGCTCTTTGTGGTGTGATCCGCGGCGTCAATACAGACCCCTCTTTCGCATTGACCCCGTTTGTGAATTCCGCATGCCCCGGAATTTAAATAGACGTGACTGTAATTGCCTGCACCGAATTCGTTTGGACGTTGCCTTTTCTAAATTCTATCTTCATAAAATTGGTGTATCAAGTAGCCCTCTGTGTCCGAAATGTGGTGTGCGCGAAGATATTGAACACTTGATTTGCCACTGCCAAATATTTAATACTCATCGCAAGGCACTGTTAGGTGCTTTAGGACTTCGTCAGGACGACCCCGTGCGCCTGGAGCATGTCCTTGGACCCTGGATTGATGTAACTTGGGCTGAGCGAGGGACAAAAGCTTTCTTAGTTTTTCTAAGGGACACGGGTTTAGTGGACATGCTTTGATAGTCATCTAAGGGACACGGTTTTAGTGGACATACTTTGATAATCATTGTGTGTGTGAGAGTGCGTGAGTGTTGAGTATGTTTGATGTCACTTTTTTTTCACCCTGTCCTTTCATCCTCACCTGGAGTAGCATGCCAGGCCTATAACCAGGCAGACCTCTCCCTTATCCATTAAAGTCTCTTTCCTTCCTTCCTTTCCCATTTCCAAGCATTTAGAATCACCGACGCTGACCTCCAGGCTGGCTGTCGGATGTCCTCTTCGCGATCGGAATTTAAGTCCCGCAACCCCGCATGCGAAACGGATGCTGTGCTTCCAGGCCATGGCGGCAGTGTTATCCATTCTAATACAACCATTAATAAGATAACTTGGGTCAACGTTAACTATTGTAATGCTACGAAAATATTTTCATCAATACTTGGACAATTTTTCTGTGTGAAGCAGAGTGTACTTCTTCGAAGTTGAAAGCATTCTTAGTAGTTGAAAGGGCTAAAAGAAGGAACGGTGACATTTCAGCTTTTCTTGTACGACAACACAGCTTACTGACAAGGATAGTAACGGCCTTTTCCCGACCGTAAACAAATAAGTCCCGAACGATTTCAACACCGACTAGTGCTTTGCTTATTCCTGGTCGCTGAGAAATCAGTGCAGCAGAGATTGTTAAGCATACTGTTGCGGAACCACTCACGCACAGCGCCAAAGACTGCCTCCTCATTCTTAGTGGAAGAAGAGAGGGAAAACGGTTGAACGGGAGAAAATGAAGCGCAGGCTTGAACAAGGGGATGACGGAAGCCTTTTCTCTACTCATGTTCAGCTTTCTTGGGCAAACATTTTGAAAAATGGAAAATTGTAAGACACTGACATGGAAACATAGGACATAATGTTAACGTATTCTGATATCCATCGATCGCATCGAACAGTTAAAACTGCCTTAGAAAACCAAAGGAGATCGCTTCTGACGACAGCAATAACGTGAATAAAAAAAAAAATTCAAGACTGCCGTCGACTGATCTGCGCATATATTGATTGTTATAGTGAAATCTTCCAGTGTATGAAAAAATTCCGTTCGTAAATGGCCTCCTGCTCAAAGGTGCTATTCTCCAGAATTGCTGGGTATGCATAGTGGCGAGGAGAAAGCGTGCTTTCTGTGCGCGAAGTGTTTGGTCAGCGGACTCGCCTCCTTCTTACCCCCTCACGCTGAAAATTAATTTTCTTCATCTGTAGATGCGCTTACGAGAACACCATGCATTACACAGTTTTGCTATCGATTCCGCTACGTACGCTTTCTTCAGTTGTGGAAGAAAGGAAAAAACGTTTCTTTCACCTGCGTATGTGTTCACTGGCGGCCAACAGCAGCTATTTTTCCTAATCCGTGTCACCATGCTACTAAAATTCACGCTTGACTCCTGCCAAAAAGTCACATAGAGACAAGTTAACTGTCATCTAATCCCGAGAAACCTAACTAGAAAAAAATTCACGGGCTCTTTGAAGTAAGTACATGACTTGACAAAACTCTGCGGGGATAGCCTGCACGCAGCTGCCGTAGGACAGGGCTCCTTGGCGGTGAATGTAAGAAGCCTTGGTCCTCGAGGAGATTTAATTAGACTGCTGGTTCTGATGATGATAATAATGAATTCGTGATGAGTGCTATAGTCGTACCGCTTCGTAAAAACCTTACAGGCTGATTAATATCTATTGTCAAAGGTACATGCGCACCCATCGACACACGCATGCATTGCAGAAGTCAGGTTAAAGGGATTCTAAGGCGGTTTTCGAATCAGCTAATGTTTTAGGGTTTTGATGTAGTGTCATTGCTGATCACGTCTGTGAAATTATTTTTTCGATTTTGGCCAAAACAGTGGCGGAATCACCAATTAAAAACGCGATGTCTAAATCTCCCGCGCCCCGCGCGACCGCAGAAGAGGACAACAGCGGAGAGGGAAACCTCGTCCATGTCGGCCAACGTGACGTCACGTTGAGGAGCCGGGGATACTTCGGCGCACCCGAGAGAGCTTTCAGCGAGCGTTGTTTCTCGTGCTACACGCGTTGTTCCTCGTACTGCGTGCGTTGTGACGTACAAAGCGTGTCAGCCGACCTTGAGAATCAGATTCAACACGAGGTACTACTCTACTTTCGTGTCCACGAACAACTACGCCCGCGACTGTGTCGTCTTCCACTGTTTTCCGCAAGATCATACGCTTGCAGCGCAAGCGCTCGCTGCTTTGACGAAGAATTCAAGCCGACCAAAGCAAGCGTACTCTGCTCGAAGCACTTTCGTGAGACCGGCTATATGCAGTGCTTGTCCCTAATGTGATCTCTAGAGATTTCGGTCGCGGCTGAACCATGACGCAGTTCCTTTCATTTCCTCGCGCATGAGAGGCGTGTCACCATTTCGAAAAAGCGCCTCTTCTAAAAGCAGAAACATGCTCACTAGAAACATGCCCCTGCAGAAACCTAATAGAGGCTTAAGCATGTGTTGCTCTTCTCAGCTTAGGTGCGGCTAGAACACCTGAGGCGTGCTCAGCAAGGCTCGGTTAGTGATTTTATACTCGGTTCGACGTGTCCAAGCAAGCAAGCAAAGCAAAACACAATAAAGCAATGCAAGCAAGCGTTGAAGCTCTTCATATGCGGCATCTCGTTTAATCGTATCTAAGCGATTAAAATGAAAGCGTTCGACGTTCTGATTTCGGATGCAAATTTAACAGAGAAATCAAGTTTTTGCAAAAAAACACCAAGTCTCGCAACCTTAGTCGGTTTCCTCATCAAGTTGTGGCAGCGAACGTGTTGCAGCTAGCTTGGCTTTTAAACACACATATAGTTGGCCACATCTTCACTGAACCTAAGCTGCAAATCTAGGAAAGGCGAACGTTTCCGAGGCAGCGATTAACATTTTCTGGCATCTACTGAACGCGCCACGAGTGAAGCAGCAGCCTTGTGCGCGTATTTAGCTTGATTTCCAGCGCACAATGATTCCTTCAAAACCCTGTGGTCACATGCCTCGCAGTGCTTGGCCACTGCGCTTCGCTAATTTTGACATCAGCTTTGTGCTGCTTCATCGTTTCCTTGAAATACTTTCTTGCCCCTACCTACGCCGGGTAGTGATAATAGGATTTTTTGTAAACAGCGCTTTTCTGGGCCTTTTCTTTAGGATGACGCTCTTTCGGGCGAGCCAGGAGGCGTCCGGTGGTGTATAATTGACTTGAGTATTGTTCGCACCCCTTCCTTTCCGAGAATACCAGCCGAGGTTGTGCTGGCACCTTTTACGCATGGTCTGCATACGTGTCTTTCACGCTAGCGTATGCTTGTGCTAGGCGTAAAAGTTTTTGCTCGCGTCTTTTTTGCTTTCAGGTGATACGTGGAATGAACAAACTGTAGTGTCCTTTTCTTTGGAGGTCAGTAAAAAAATGGTCGCCATATTCGCTTTTACAACGCCACGGAAAGCTGCGATCTGCACTCAGCGTAGCGCGGGACCCGCATCGGCAGCTTCTCCAGTCCTCAAAGTGATGTCACGACCTCTCTTGACCAATCACGGGCGGCGGCGCGCCGCGCGGCGTGCCCCGCGGCACAGGCCGCACACTTCTGCTAAAAAAGGCAATTCGCGCTTGTTTTTGCCTTATTTGGATGCGATATTCCAGTCTACAGCATGCAAAACTATAAGACGCCGCTGCCAGCCGGATTTTCAAAAAAAGTGCTTCAGTCTCCCTTTAAGGGCAGTGATGGCGCATGACGAATGCGATGAAAATGGTTATTGCTGTAAAGTTCAGGTCCGAATAACACAACCTCGGTGTGCTGCTCTCTTACGTTTAAGTAGTTATTCCTAAAGATTGGATGATTATCCGCTCTTCTGTCCTCTCAGAGAGGTCGTGAGAACTGCAAGATTAGAAATTCTCGCATTGTTGTTGGTGTTGCCTTTATTGTCCTTGCATCGCACATTTCTCGGTAGCATAGCTTAAGCATGTGTTGACTGCTGCGGTCTAGTTCTGAGCTTCATACTTCATTTTTTGAGACAGCGGAAATACACACGTTTACCATTAAGCTATACTGATGTATGCGGCTATTGAGCGTCTGCTTGCTATACTGCCTGCAGTGTATGTAGGGTTGATGTGGCGCGGAAGCGGCGCGTAAAGAAAGGGGGTCACTAGTGACCTGAAGCCAAAAGCAGAGATATCTTCGCTGTACCCCACTCGTACAATTCTAATTGAAATCGCCAAATATCTCTATGGTCCTCATTCTTGTACACTTCACGTGATAATGAACGACTGTGGAGACTCTTCGGAATGTATTATCTGGAGTCTAACTTTTCATCTATAGCGGTCCATGTGGCTCGATCTTACAGTCGCATCGTATCGTATCTCAGCCCTTACAGCTACTTCGGAACATCCGTGCGTAGTATTTTTTTTCTTTTATTTGCGGAACAGTCTAACGTGTTAGGCATCAATGCTTCTCTAAACCAGTGCATTGTTATTATAGAGAGAGGGCGTATTGCTCTAGTGAGTAGCTGCAAGAAGATAGTTTTGACAACTGGTATCCAGAGCCGCAATCCTTTTTGGTGCCGTTACGAGCGAACGTGGTTTCCTGCATAACTAAATAGAGCTTTTTTGGCCATCACGTTTAACTTTAAGACACCTAGACAATATCTTAGAATATTTTTGTGAACATATCTATTGGATTGGACTAATCAGCCGATGCGTTGCAAAATAGTCCATTGAAGCTTTGTCCTGCGCTTGCAGCTAGTGTTTAAGACTTAGAAAAAAAACTAACGGGATTGTGTTTTTCACTACAAATGCCCAACAACTACCAGCATTCCGAGGGGAGATCAGTAGATATATTGATTGTTATGACCCATCCTTATGATATACGCAAAGTTGCTTCCATTGACAGCTTGCTGTTTCACATTCGGGTTGCAGCAGTGGCGGCGGCAAGACAACAGGGCGTATCCTGAAAATTTCTTCGATCGTTTCAGAGCCGCTTCACAGTGGAAAATTCTTACCAGCTAAAGCCGACACCAGGACGACCAACGTAAAGCCTGCTGCTGACCTGGCTATCCTGCTTGTCACGTGGCCCGGTTATCATCAAGGCAGCTACAAAAGGACCACCACCGATCATCGCCGTCACATTCGGGTAGCAGCAGTGGCGGCGGCAAGACAACAGGGCGTATCCTGAAAATTTCTTCGATCGTTTCAGAGCCGCTTCACCGTGGAAAATTCTTACCCGCTAAAGCCGACACCAGGACGACCAAAGTAAAGCCTGCTGCTGACCTGGCTATCCTGCTTGTCACGTGGCCCGGTTATCATCAAGGCAGATACAAAAGGACCACCACCGATCATCGCCGTCACATTTGGGTTGCAGCAGTGGTGGCGGCAAGACAACAGGGCGTATCCTGAAAATTTCTTCGATCGTTTCAGGTTGGTTACAGCACCCTTGCGTTACGCACGCTTCTGTCCCTTATTGTCACCGCCACTGCTATGCTCCCACTTGTAGCTTAAATGCTGTAATTCCGTTCTGCTAGTGCATTGTATTAGTACTGTTTTGTGATGTCTTCAGATGACGAGATTGCCTGCGCATCATGCAGCCTCCAGATTGTTGATGAATTTATGACATGCGCAGAGTGTTGTGAAAAATTTCACTTGGGAAAGTGCTGCGGTGTAAGTGCAAAATCTTTTAAGCAGATGAAGAAAGTGACGCAGAAAGCCCTAAAATGTGCAAGCTACAAAGACACTGCGACAGGTAGTGATTTATCCAAACAGCCCAGTGATCTCACAGACCAGTTAACCCAGATAAACAGAAAGCTGTCCTAAATACAGGTGCTGGAGTCTAAGCTCAACAAACTGCTCAGCTTACAGGACACTGTAAAGAGTATTGAGACATCGGTTCAGCCTCTGTCTGATACATACGATAATCTGAATGTCAAGCTCGAAAAGCAGGATAAAGACATCAACGACTTGCGCCAACGGGTGGAAACACTTGAGCAGTCATCGGATACAGCAGACATTCGCGCAATGAAACAAGAAATGAATGATTTAGAGCAGCGTATGCGTCAACACAACATTGAAATCCATGGACTGAAACCTTCCGACAACGAAAACCTGATGGATGAGCTTAATAAGATTGCTATCAAACTCGACCTGCCACAGCTATCCGACAATGACATTGAGGCACTGCATTACTTGCCACATAAAGAAGGGAAAATTCCGGCAGTCCTGGTCAGGTTTGCAACAAAAAACATGAGATCCAAATGGTTCGGAAAACGGAAAGACGTGAAAGACGCAGTATCGGGAATTTGGTTTCTGGAGAACCTTACCGCGACAAATCGGCGACTGCACTGGCTGACGAAAAACAAGGCGAAAGAACAGAGCTATCAGTTTGTTTGGGTGACCGAGGGCAAGATATTCGCGCGGAAGCAAACCGGCACACGCGCCTTAAGGATCTCAGCCGAAGATGACCTTGACGAGATAGCATAATCTTTTGATAGGACTTTTTTGTTGTTTATTTTTTTTAATGCTAAGATGGCTTATCATACTACCACTTCATTCAATAATTTACTGCGCACAGACAACCACTTCAAAGCGCAATGTCTTTCGTTATTTCATTTAAATGCCAGGAGCTTAAGAAACAAACAAAATGATGTCGAGGCATATCTATCTGTGCTGCAGTACCCATTTGATCTTATGGCCTTTTCCGAAACATGGTTTGCTGATGATTCTGATGCCATCTGCTTTCAGAGTTATAGGCACATCTCTGTATATCGTGAAAACAAAAGAGGTGGGGGCGTTTCCATATATGTGCGAAACCAACACCGTTTTGATGTACTCTCAAACTACACGTATATCTGTGAAGACTTTGAATCGGTAGCAATCACGATGTACAATGTTGTTGTCATTGCCATTTACCGACCACCCCAAGGCGCTCCTCAAGCGTTGTTTAAGTTTTTAGACTCTCTTTTTGAATTTGTAAATGATTCAAAAAGGCACGCGGTAATTGTGGGGGACTTTAATATTGACTTGCTTTCAAATTTACCAGCGAAGACCCAGTTATTAGAATGTATGCTAGCAAATGGTTGTGAGAATATAATTGATGCGCCCACAAGAGTAACCCTGAGTTCTAGTACACTAATTGATCTATGTTTTAGTACCTTTTCAACGAATGCTACTAGATCTGGTGTTTTAAGCTCTGGCATTAGTGACCACTTACCAATATTTGCGGCTTTTCCAATACGACAGAGTGTTGTACATGAAACTGTTCATATACGGTTCATAAACACGCAGAAGGTTGAAGCCTTTATGTCTGTGGTTGAGAAGGAGAAGTGGGAAGATATATACGATATTATGGATCCTTCTAAAGCCTACGATGTATTTATTACTAGACTGAAAAAATGCTATAATGATGCATTTCCTTCTAAACCTGTGATTAAGCACAAAGAGGCTCGAAAAGAATGGGTGACTGGCGAACTTTACAAGCGTATTAAACACAAGGATAGATTATTTAACTTGTTTTTGCGTACACGTGATACAGTACTACTACAGGAATTTAAACAAATCAGAAACAAACTGAGCAGTGCCCTAAATAAGGCGAGATCAGAATTCTATGCTCGTAAATTTGAAGCTTGCAAAAATGACTGCAGCAAAATATGGAAAACATATCGCGAACTAACCGCCAGCAACGCGACTGGCATACCAGCTGAATTGATTCTTCATGGAAAGGCTTATAAAGGTGCAGCGCTTGCGGATGCATTTAATAACCACTTCTTAGACGCGGGGGCATCGACTTCCACTTTTCATGTTTCTTCACAACTCAGCTGTGAACGGTATATTAAGCAAACAATCAGCGACTCTTTATTCTTCCAACCCACGTCAGAGGATGAGATTATTTCTGTTATTAATTCCTTAAACAACAGTTCGGCAGCTGGCGAAGATGAAATAAGAGTGATACCAATCAAAGCAGTTGCTGAATTTATAGCAGGACCTTTAACACATATCTGCAATCGTATGTTCGAGACCGGTTGTTTTCCAGAAAAAATGAAAATCGCTCGGGTTGCTGTAATTCACAAAAAGGACCATATAATGATCTAAGTAATTATAGGCCTATTTCGGTTCTTCCACTTTTTTTCGAAAGTCGCAGAACGTGTTATATATGTCCGTCTGACTAGCTTTCTTTCGTCACTGCATGTAATTACGAACTGTCAATATGGGTTCCAAAAAGCCAAGTCGACTGAATCCGCATTACTAAGAGTTAAAAATAGAATTCTTAGCAATATAGAGAGCAAGCTTTTTACTGTAGGAATTTTTTTACACTTTAGAAAAGCATTTGATTCTATTAAACACAACATTTTATTACGAAAACGAGTTATATGGAATAAGAGGTATTGCACACCAATTAATGTGTAGTTATCTTCAGTTGAGACTGCAGTATACATCAGTGCACGGTGTTTCATCCGCAATGAGTGTTATAAAATATGGAGTTCCACAGGGATCTATACTAGGGCCTTTACTTTTCATTATTTACATTAATGATATAGTAAACATTCCTTTAACCAATGATATAATTTTATATGCCGATGATACTAACGTTTTCTTTCATGGTGAAAATCTTAAACAACTTGAAATTATTTCTAATACTTGGCTACTGGAACTTAGCACATGGCTTTTCCTAAATGAACTTGAATTAAATACAAATAAAACGAAGTTTATGTTGTTTTGTGCAAAAAATAAGCCCATATCCCATGTTATGCGACTGTCGTTTCGAACTTCTGAGATTGAACAGGTTGAAAATCTTTCGTCTTTAGGAGTTACTTTTGACAGGAAGCTTAGTTGGTCATATCATGTTAATAATGTCCGCATCAAGGTTGCAAAATCAGTTGGCATTCTATACAGGCTTCGTAATCTGTTGCCCGTTTGGCTCAAGAAGCGACTGTATTTTTCTCTTGTTCAATCTCATATAAATTATTGTCTGTTGGTATGGGGAACTGCCACAAAAACTGATCGCGAAAGACCATGTGTGCTCATTCGGAAAGCTGCACGTTTATTTCAGCCAGCAAATGGACAAGCTAGTGCTTCTGAGCTGATGATCCGCCACAATCTACCGTCTTTCATGTATTCATATAACCTGAAACTGAGTCTGTATATATATAAAGAGATGACAACAAATTCTGTGGCGTTTTGTAGTCAGTGCCTTGATAGAGATACCGGTTATTCATAGCGCCATACTACCTTACTGACAGAAAGGCCGAGAACAAATTATGGTACTCAAACTATCGAACATCAAATTTCAAAGTTCTGCAATTCCTATCCAGATATAATAGCTACTGCAAAAAATGTTACATCTGTACATCAGTTTAGGCAAAGAGCACGTGCCTTATTGTGTCATTGATGTTCTGGTTTGTCTTTTTGTTTTGTTTTTATTAAATATTCCTATGTTTCTTCATGTCGCTATTAAGCAAAGTGCCATTTATTTCTCGCAGCTTGTGCATATGTATATTGCATGTAGAATTATATAATCACCTGATCTGATCGTGATTAGGATGTATGATTATGGCGATATGTTATGCACTACTGCCTCTGCTGCGCCCGGCGAGGCCAAGACCTAGTCAGGAGACCAATAGTCTCCTTTTGTCTTGCCTCGTGGTCAATACTTGTATTGCCTAAAAAATGAATAAATAAATACATAAATAAATAAAAATGTGCTTCTCCAGACTTTTTGGGTATGCTTTTTCAGTATGTCTCTGACCATCAGCCTTTGTCATACCGATACTGTGAATGAAGCTTATTGTTCGCTAAGCACACCATCAAACTAATGGGCTTCAAACTACGATCTGTGTTCCTACTATAAAATATAGTCTTGCTATTCTATTGCTATCACTTCGTTGAAAAGTGTATCGTATCGCGTTGTTTCTCAAGTTGTACCATCATCCTGTACAGTACGCTGGCCTTATCCCACAGCCATTTTATATATCCTATCGTACTGACCATCCGCACAAAATAGGTTCCGATTCTTGTAACACCAAATAGTTTTCTCAGTCTTTCCTGCAGCGTACCTTGCGCGACTGGAATCACCTTGCCGTAGATATTGCCGGCACGAATAATTACGAGATGTTCCGCGAAGCTACAACAAGCACTGTATATTCAGGTGTTACTTAAACTTCTCTCTCCTCTATATTTTTATAATCATATTCTTGTTTTTTTGCCACTCCCTTTCTGTAATGCCTCTGGCCCCGAGGGTTACGATAAATAAATAAGTGATAAATAACCCTGTCATCAGAGAATGACGCCAGCTCTGGTTCAAAACCCGGAGGGTTCGCTTTGGCTCTGTCAAGTTCTTCATATTCTATTTTGCGATCTTTCGATTTTGGAGCAGTTGTTCGTTGTTGCATTATAGTTTATACAAAAACGAGCAGAAGAGAAACTTGCAGCTGTAAGAATCCAAACGATTCATTTAAAGTAGAAAAATTCGCTCCTATTCAGAAAAAGCCCACATAAGCAGGCTATGAAAAATGCTGAAATAATATTAAAAAAATATTATGAATTTTGCCCGATGGCAGCTTATTCTTTAACAGCAGGGTACCGTTTTAACGAGGGGAGAGGGAGAGGATGCATGGACTCAGAGTGGGAGGAGAAGGAGAAGGGGGTGGGGTTAGAGCCCCAGCTTCGACCGAGGTTAACAATCAGCGTCCGCTGCATTACGACGAGGCCCTCGCCGAATGAAGCATGGAGAGCTGTCGGACAGATCATTATCGCCTGCTGCGCTCCCGACCACGGTTCCCACGCCGCCAATTTAAACGACGACGAAGTCTGCTCGTAAAGCGGAGGGCAAATCGGAAGCCTTGCCTGCGTCTTCCATGCCCCCTCTCGCCGAATGCACACTGCGCCGCTGTAGCTACTCTGCCATTTTAAGAGAATTCACGGGGGCTTTTTTTCTGGCAGTGCTGCATCCCTTTAAGCCGTTATTAGAATTATTTTGGACGCTCACTTAGTGTTAGCTACATTGAGAAAGCATCAGGTTTCGAAACCTTCATCAGCATAGCATCAGAAAAAGTGTGTTCGCTCGTATATTTGTTCAAACTGAACGTTTTGCAGTGACTTTTGCCTTTTGCTTAGGCACCTGGGTCCCTGGGACAGCTTCTATGCGCAGAAAAGGGGTTTAGATGTCATAAACCACTTCGTATGTGCATTCAACATAAGTACATAAATAGCACTTAGTGATGGAACAACGGAACTGATGTTCCGCACATACCGCATGTTCATTGCCTCAAGTGTATTTACTTGTGCATACCGTGTGCGTAGCGTGCGCGAAATAGTAGGCCAAATATGTGTACCGTGTAGAGTTATTTTATCCGTCGTACTATTCCACTTCGTTATTCTAAAATATTCATGTTTCGTTTAAAGCATTTTTATTGGACCGCTAGAAGCGAATTACTGCAATTTATACGGACCGCATGCAAGTGATAATCAAAGTTTATCTTTCTTGTGGTTTCTGCCGATATTCCTGTTTAATCAAAATTAGTTAACATGCCAGCGTGACATGCCAGGTCATATATAAGCGCCTTGTGTCCCCACGCTGGGCTTGAGTGCTTAAGTATTAGAGGCTGACATCGAATGTGCTAATTGATCCCTAACTTTTTTTGAGTGGTTTATCTATATGCTCTATTAGACTTGTTGTCTTCTCAGATTTTGACGGGATCACGACAAATTTCTCTTTACGATTAAAATCTACACCACCTTTCATTTAGACAGGAATATAAGGAGTTATTCTTTGCAATGCCAAGTGGATACAGGCATGGAAAAGTCTCCCGGTAAGCGCTCAGTGCACCACAGTTCACTCACCGTGGCATTTCGGCATTACAGCTTGTAGACCAACATAGCATCTTGTTTTACATGCAAAGTCGCAGCTACCTTTCGGCTCTTTTGCATATTGAGCCCCGTAATGATTCACACCCAAGCAGATAAAAGACCAGATGTCCCACTCCCTTCTGTTTTTTTACGCTGCTGTAAAAAGTGCCTTATAATAATCTACCGCAAGTTTGTAGTTTCGTATTTTTTTGCACGAAACTTGTGGTTTCAGTTTATGCAGTATCGTATTTTCTTTTGCGAGGTTTAATACTGCTATCTTCCATTAAACTGGGTGAGGTGTGTTTCTGATGTGAACGCAAATGATCGTGAGAAAATCGTCTCTCAGTTTGTTCCGGTTCCAATGTTTTCCCAAAATGTGCTCTCTGCGCAGCAATCGCCATGCATGAGTGCATCGTTTATTTACTCATTAACTGGTCTGCTACATCGCTCATTGTAGAGCATTCTCATAAGATCACCATGTGCGGCGTAAGAACGTTTCCAGCGCGTATTTCAGCACGTGCGGCGTGTGAACGTGTCCAGTGCGTATAAATGGGAAATAACAAAACGCAAGCGTGTTTTGTCATGGTTTTAGTAATATGCCAGCCTAGGCTGGCTGTTCTTCGTATGCACGTCAGTCTGCTTCATGTATGTATTAACTTTTAATGCGCCGGTAAATATATATTTATTTTTCATCACACTACAGGATGTTTAGGAGGCAATAAGTGTACTTTTCTGAGCGGTTAAAGGGTGCCCACAACTAACACGTGCTGCTGTGCTCACACCGCGTCTAAGCACATCGAACTGCATAAAAATAAAAAACCTCGCACAGTTTACATTGTTTTGGAAGCATTTAATGTGAAAACACACTAAAAACAGAGCAGTGTAGACATTATCTTGGTATTCCGATGATGCAATATAATAAGCAGTGTTACAGCGCAAATAAAGTTAGTATAGCAAGCGGCATTAACACAGAAACTGCCACGTAGGAAGTGAGCATGGGGAGGAACTTGTAACCCGAAGTAGAGGTAGCAGACGACTTTAGAAATTATCCTTTGCGCTGACTTTACAAATCCACCTCAACCATTAAGCAGTGGTTTCTTAGCAACAGCAAAGAATGGCTGGCGGTTTACCACTGGCAAGTGCGAAATATTCTGCGAAAGCATAGTTTTTGCAAGTGGCCACGATAGCCACGTTCATGACAGCACGAGAGAGGTGTGCACTAACCAAGGGAGCCAGGTTATGCGCGTCCTCAGCTTTTTCATCGTCAATGCCTGTTTACCCAACGTACGCCAACATATGCTCCATTGCCGTATTTATGCAGCTATGTTGTATACGTCAATGCGTATTGCTGTAGTGACTAATTTCTTCCTCATCGTTGCCGACGCCAGCGCCTGCAGCGCACATCTCTGTCACTACCACCACATAGTTCAAAGCGTGAATATTATTTTGATAGTAGTACTAGCTGAATAAAAAGAGGATGTCCAATGCAAAGCCAGAGAGTCTGGTGCAGTTTAACACGAGACGTCTACGGCTACGGCGATAGCCTAGTAGGCTATTAGCAGCGATAGCGGCATGCATTCTTTCTCGCGACTAAAATTTATTATGTACTGCAAATTATTCATTGCACAAGACTTTATATCCAGAGTTTCCACAGTTTTAGCTACTGTGTGGATTGGTCTTTTTAATAAATGAGGTGCGATAACCTTTTGCGGCCTGTAAGCGCTGGCGGCCTAGATTTAGTCCACCTGTATGTGTCTCCTTACCTGTTTACCGGCTACGTTTCACTCTCGGCATAGCTGCATTAAATCAAGCCTGCCACATATGCCCGGACACTGTGTCTCTGCCAAAACGCGTGTCGGCTATCTTAGGAGGAGATCTTCCTGAAAAAGGGAAAGATAGATGTCTCCTTCTTGGAAGAAGGGGTCCATGATGTGGACACTATAGTTCTCTTTCCAAACAGAAAAATGGCTGAGACTTGCATTATCAACATTGGCACCCAACAGATCGTGGCTCAGCCGAGCCTGAGCGAACGATCAGTCCGCATTCCCTCTGTTCCTTCTGACGAAGAGTCCGGCGGCATGTAAGCTTGGTCACCCCCGCTTTTGCATCAAGTACTGGCTAATACGTAATTCTTGAATATATCCGTTTGTTCCAACTGAGTCTAGCGGTGTCTTTTTGCCTCTCCATCCCGTGTGGACCCGCGTAGTTTGTAAGATCTTCGCAGGGCTTTTGTAGCAAAAGCTACTTGCAGCTCTTCAAGAAGCTAGCTGTAAGCGACGCCTTCGCTGGTTCCCGTCAAATCTACTCCACACACGGGGCTAGAAAGTAAGGGGCTCGCACTTCGTTGTACCTCAGCTGTCACGAGTTGTAGGACTTCCCAGACATGCACACAGCAGCACACCTGCACTACGGCTGTAATAAAATAGACAGCTGCACAGCGTAGTCGTAACCAGAGCTCCTAAGCTCTCGAGTCTTGCATGACTATCAACGCACGAAAAAGGTTACCTCCACACATTACGACGACTATTGGTGCTGTTAAGCACAGGGCCATCGACTCTTCTTTTAAATATGCGAACGAGTGGCTAGTTAGCCGAGCTCCAAGGTGTACAGTGCGACCTGCTCTGCTGCGCGTCGAAGCGTAGCCGCGGAGCGCAGAGGAAAGCGAAGACGCTACTTCGTGTCCTCTGTTTGAGCGCTCGCTTGTCCACTCGCCGCGTATGTATATCCTCTGTCACGCACATAACTTCGGCAACAGCCAGGGCTGTTTCAAACCTATGAAGGGGTTCAATGGAGTGCGCAGTGTTCGTCCGTTTTCCGAGTGTTGAACCGCCGTGCCATGCGTGGTGTTGGTCGTTGTGACTCGTGCGAGGAGGTATCTCATAATTGAGTGCGATGCGTTTATAAGGTGTGTCGACGCTGTTATTACGATCTTAATCTGTTTACTTGTTTTATTACTTTTTTCTATATACCAACACTTTAAAAAGGCTGTGAGTAGCATTCAGTTTCAATTCTTTGTGGTTGTTGGTGCTTGCGCGACTTTGTGTGCTTGTATTGCTCTCCTAAGAAATGGAGGTTCCCTGCTCCACAAACTCCGGACATTGAGGAGGGCAAATCGCTAACCACAGATGACAGGCGCCCGAAGCCAGTTGGGCACGTGGTGGCGGCGGTGGAAGGGGAGGGGGAGCGCGGCGGGTGGTGTCGCTGCTGGCACCACACCGAGCCGCGCGGTGGCCCGACCGGCTCCCAGTCCCGCGTTCGCTTTGGTCGCTGCGCGACGCACGTCGGCGGCGGACCGAGATGCGTCGCTGAGAGAAGCATCTTACGCTCCTGCAGGCTGTCTCACTGTTCGGCCCAAGCTTCCTGGTTCGACTTCCCTTCGCGCCGTGAGCACCGCCTGCTATACGTCTACCCTGTGGCTTTCTGTGGCCTAGTGGCTATCGTCTGTCTGCTGAAGAAGAAACTTGCTGGTAAAACTTTTCCTAACTTTTCAGCAAGTGCTTCCCGCCGAAGTGAAAGTTTCTTTTTTAACTCCTGTGTGCTGTGCTCAGTTCGTCTCGCACTCTTCTGTGGCATCCTCTTACGGACTTCACCGCGGATGTCCTACTCGAGCTTAGATTTTGAGTGACTGCTTTGAGCTTTAGTTTCCTAGCCCTCTCTTTCCCTTTCGGAAGATACGTTCGTATTTAAAATTGAAAGGGTAAGATATTTAGTATTGTCTTGTTACTACCGCGCATCTTTAATAAGTGTCCTGCAAGTTCATTCAAGCTTTTTGTTTCTCCGGAAGTGGCGAATAGTGATGCACTGGTCCTATATAAGATGTGACTCCCCAGTATGTATACACAAGCCAACCTCTCGGTGCAACCTACCTTAAAAGAAATCACAGCATGTGTATCCTATGCACTGCCTTATTCACAGCTAATGTGCAAAATCTTAATTTCCCAGATTTTTTTTTCTGCAACATCTAGCTCTTACTAAACACTTAATAATAGGGAAAATGATATTTTATTTTGGCTTAACATCAATCTGTCACTTTTTGCGCACGAAAAACATTAAGCGGTTACGTTTTGACTTTACGGTGTCCCTCCTTGCGCTGCTCATACTTCAGGATTCTGGACCGGTATGTCCTCTCGTTTTTGCTTTGTCCGTATACCTGTCCACGCCGATGCACATGTGCAAAGGTCAATGTATCCCTCTTCTGCATCTGTCCTTATGCTCTGCACATTTATATCTGTGAAAAGCTCAATCTATATACGCATTGTCCTGAAAACTGTACATGTTGACAGATTTGCCTGACTTGTTGGGTTTGATTACTTATAACAACCTCTCACACATCTCCAAGCAAAAACTTTATTTTCAATCTCAACGTCTAGGAGCCAAGCCGGCTGAGAAACGCTGGGTCCTAAATTAAATTTTTTGAATGGAGATATGACAGAGTCTTTTGTAACGCATTCCCACTCTGCCTATCTTGTGCACAACTGCATATGAATAAAGCGAAGTATGCTGTTCCGTTGCCTCTGTACTTTTTCTATACATAGCTGCATGTGTGCAAATGTCAAGAAAACACTGCTCTGCCTTTAGGTTTATTCCGTGCCCAGTTTCACCCGTACAGGCACTGAACATCGAGAAATGGGCCAATGTCTCTCACACACCTGGGCCTCTGATACTAGTTAAGCATCAGTGGGAGCCCACATCGCCAAAACGAGCCTAAGCTCGAGATGGAAAATAAAACAGCGTCCACAAGACGACAAATGGAATGACACTTCAGCTACGACATGGGAGCCTGCCGCAAGTCACCTTCAAACATTTTAAAAGTATTGGTGGTAGAAACGTGGTGGCTAACGAATGCGTTATAAATTAAATTGAGGGCAACGCATCCAGCGATGGAAAGAAAATAAAAATGGCGACATTTAGCGACTGGTGTAGAGCAGAATTGGTTATTGATTTCCTGCGAATTGAGGAATTGAGGATTTAATAGACGATACCAAAACGAGGAAATGGGTTGGGAGAGGGCAGAAAGCATATAACTTATGGTAGCTTAGTAGAGTAGAACAGATTCAAGGGGTAGACAAGCTTAGCACGGTGTTCACACAGTGGCAGATGAGTATGACATTCGCAGATTTGATGGGATAGGTTGGCCACAGCTCGCGCAGCGAGCATAATTCAACACAAAGATGCAGCGGCCAGCTCCCGGAGTTGACGTAGTGCGATAATGATGACAATGTTTGAGGTTGTATATATATGCGCCATAGGTGTGGGCGTCCTTGATGACGTGCGAGAATGTGTCGTCTTAACAGGATAAAACCCTAACAGACATATAGGCCTTGAGTGTGAACTCGCAAATGTGCAGCAGATAGTAGTGTGATCCAGTGGGCAGTTCTTCTGGGAGAGCCGTACCTCTATAGAAGTCCTCTGTGACTCTACATCGAAAGTCCCTTTGTTTAGCATTAAGCCAACGTGTTTTCCCAGATTATAATTGTTTCAAGGCCACAACTAAACCGGTTCGGAGGCTCTCGGTTGCTGTTCTAATAACCAATTTTGTCTTATTGTGCACCACAAGCATCAGAGAAACCGCAGTCCTCGAAGACGAAGCCGATGTCCAACAGTGTTATCAGGAGGAAGTCAAAGGAAGGATAAGCGATAAGATTATATTTTATTCGGCTTGGATAGCATCCATGATTTTATAATAAAACAAAACCACGCAGTTTACTGATGGGTATTTTAGATGACTCTTTAAAGGAAGCGCCGATTTTGGTAGTTGCACACAGCGCTTAAACACATAGCGCTGTGTGTGTCTACTCGTTCTTTTGTCCCTTGTCCTGTTTGCGCTATTGCTCCGAAGATTCATTGGTATGCTCGTAACGGTCTAAAAGCTTACATTCGTACTGCCAGCGCCACTGATATGAAAATTAGTTTCCATCTTCTACGGTCGCTACGACGTCAGATATTGCGGCTATGTTCACTTCATCAGATACAGTATCAATGACTAATTACTCCGAAGCTGATCAGCTGGTAGTAAAAGGCGTAGTATTGAACGCCGAACAGGTCTTCGTCTTTTTGTTAGGTTTTCAAGAGAGATGAAGTTAATATAGAAATCCTAAAATGGTCGCAGTGTTCTGTTGGCAGGATGTTGACAAAAAAGCAAATAGACTAAGTAAAATATGCAAAAAAAATTTTTTGAAGCAGGTAGCTTTATCATGCAGCAAGAACCACTTGAACAAAATAAAAGCGTATAGTATTCAGAATCTAAAATTCTGGGGCCTCTCTAAAAGAGAGGCACCAATCAGTCCAAAAAGCATTCTGGTGCGTCAGAATGGGAGTACGACTTTAAAGGGTGTTTCGTTACTAAGACGGTGCCGTGGGCGCCATGGCTTTGCCTTAACATTCAATTTGATATCATTGCATAAAGAAGTGCTAAAAGGGGGCCGACGTGCTTCCTTTAAATCCCCTCTCGCTTCAGGCTGCGTTAGTATTATGAACGTATCCTTTTGGTCTCTAAACACCATTCACAGTTGGTCAGAGGAAGAAGGGTACAGGAAGGAGAATAATGTATGACCCGACCGAGCAATTTTGAAGCTAGAATGCAAAATAACAGCTGCTCTTAAGTTGCGAGGCGTTTCAGACACCACAGAAACGCAGAGAAATTGAGATAAAAAAAGCCGTTTCGAAAATAACAGGGTGCTTTCAGACTCCTGCGCTCATTCTGACGGAGAAAGTTTTTGGGGGGGCAACGAGAAAATTACGCTTCGCTAAGCCATGAAGCCCACTGCCTCCATTCAGGAATCCGGCTGCTGTCGTGTCGAAGGCGTTCATTGAGTTAAAAGGACGACGCCACCGCCACCTCGCGCCTGAAAGCTACGACGCTTCGCAGGAATTGACGGAGGACAAAGGAATACAGAACGCGAGAACTTTAAAAATAATTGCATATAAATGAAAAAAAGACGAGGATAGAGCTTCCATGCCACTAGTTTTAAAAGGGAAGCCTGTGTTTCTTAGGCCGACATCGTGAAGCTTGATGAATGAAAGGTATTCTATGTATTCAGGCCGCCTGAATAAAGGAGGAAGCTCGACACAGATGCAGTCTATCGCTTCAGCATTCTTTCTTCATGACCAGCCTCTTTACAGGGTTCTAGGAAGGCCTTCACTGCTTTTATTTTTTAGTTAAGTTGCCAACAGGGCGCCTGGTTTCCTGCAATATACCGTTATGTAGTCTGATTTGTCTCCCTCTTGTTGTTAACTAAGTTTTTTTTTAAGTGAATATTGTAATTCAATCAAATTCATTTTTTATAACATGTTCGAAGAATTGTTCGAAGAATTTCTACGGGAGTGAAACCCATCAAAGGGACGTGGGAAGGTACGCCACGATTGCCTCGCACATTTTTCGAAAGTCTAGTTGGACTGCAGCTTCGTCTATGTATGTTTTGGGGCATTCAGCTCAATCCAGGGTGTGTCAAATGTGTCACGTGTCTAGATGGCGGATCGGAAGTTAGGAAACGCAAAGCGTTTCGTTGGTTGAATTTCCATGTCAAGAAAATCTGGAAAAGCGCAATTTTCTGATAAAATTGCTCGTGAACGCCGATTTTTCATATAAAGCAAGATTCCAATGTAACAATCAATACATATGGGGTCTCTCCTGAGCAGCCATTAACAGGTGCCTGTCACGGTGCGCAGTCCTAGCCATCCAGTAGGCAGGTCGTGATAACGCCACAAGGTTACCTTATCTATGTGGCCCTCTTGCCACCTAGTTTTGCTCTCTGGGGATTTTTTGTGGATTTTTCACTTGCTTATGGTCAACGACGCCGTATATTCTGCGGCGCTAGCTCCTTCACGCCATTGCATAAGAAAGGGAAGTAGAGGCAGCGCTGGCAGGAATACAAAAGGAAGTGCACTAACACCAAGTTGAAAGGCATGCAGAACTGTGATAGAGAGACAAAAAAGACGGCAGAAACAGCGACGTCCTTGACATGGAGGGTACCTCGCCCCCTGTGATTCTGCACGCGCGTGAGAGCGAGCGGCCGTTCAGGGGGGTCGCTGCTGCCGTGTCCGGCTGCCATGCCCATTCTTCGTTGCGATGGCATCTTTTATAGCCCCGGATTTGACAAGGCGCATCGACCTCGGTCTGCCTCACCGCGTGCCTTTTTGCTGCTCCTGTGGTTTGCTTTCCTTCCAACGTCTGTATGCCTCCTTGTTTATGTACGCCGGCCTGCGGACAGCGATCGAAACCGGTCTTTCATCGGTACATACTTCATGAAAAACGGATCGAGGGACGAAGCAGCGGAAGCAGCGTACGTCTTCAGGACAGCTCCTTGGCTTACCCTGCTGCTGCCACCTGTGACGATGGCTCCCAGCTGCTGTGTCGGATACAGTAGGCGTAAGGAGGAGTTAGGGAGGTGGTCAGTGTAAGTGTCTTTGTTGCAGACACCTTTTTGTCTGACCGCGCGAAAACAAGTTTTGTGAACAATAGCCGCCCGTCCCTGGACGGCCGAATGCGCATGCGCACGCCTGAAAGGAACTTGCACGGCCGGCCAACGTTATTTCTTATGGCATGTCCCTCAAATATTTGATCGGTCTGACACTAACCCTCTGTGTATACTGTCACGCGGCTGGCATGGCGGAACGGGCGTAGAGAGGGGAAGTTTTGCTCGCAAATG
Source organism: Amblyomma mixtum (assembly GCF_055824585.1). Classification (NCBI taxonomy): domain Eukaryota; kingdom Metazoa; phylum Arthropoda; class Arachnida; order Ixodida; family Ixodidae; genus Amblyomma; species Amblyomma mixtum. Next base: position 37,500,467 of record NC_143017.1, on the reverse strand, counting down.
AAACTTTAACTGGGCGCCGGCGGTAGCAACAACTGCGTGTGGAGATTCGTCGAGGAACGTCCGTCACTCGTGGGGACGAAGAATTTGAAGGTTGCACGAACCTTCGTGATAAGGCGGCTACAAAACTTACGATATTCTGAAACGGCGTAGAAACAGTTGCACATGGCTAAAATCCTTTCAGAGGGGTCTTTCCAGCACATGCAGGGCCAAAAAAGTGATAATCCGTGTCGTCTGAATGATTGTTGGAGTTATAGAAGGTTTCAGAACTAGAGTCGAACGTACGTAATATTTCGCGTTGTTTTTTCTTGCTTAGAGAAAACCCGGCCAGGCTGCTCTCCAAATAGCGCATGCTCTTCACACGTGCCATTATACGGATGCATCAGTTAGTGTTGTTTTTTTTTTAGCTCTGAAATAACGACAGTGACGCTTACGTAGTGGCCCATGCAAAGCGATAAATTGAAGTCCTTTACTGCACGACCTTAAAAATACGCGGAGTCGCGGTGTCTGCCGCTTTTCCAGAATGAGGTACGTCACGTAGAGGAAGCCTCTGCTCAAGCCCATGGTTCTTGCTTTGGCTGTGACGACGACAGTGGACCCTGGATCAATGGAAGAAAAGGTTAAAATGAAAAGTCGTGATGAAATAGGAACACGTCGAGTTTCAGGGAGCGATGAACACCATAAAGCCTTCTTAACCAGCCTAGTCCGGAGGCATAAGAAAAGCAGGTATGGCCACCATAAATTTGAATAGATGGTCCGATTCGCCCTCGGGTTGATGCCAATGAGTAATTACTCCCTTATTACAAAGTTGGGGAAAGTAATGATTGTCTTCAGGTTGAGCGCAGGCGGAGGGAACGCCTGGTTTGTTTGCTGCAATCGAACTATCGGGGGTGCAGGCTGCGCATGGCGTGGTGCCTCTGCTTAGAAAACTATCGATATGGAAGTGAGCTATAGTCTAGCTGCGGTGTTTTCTCTTGTAAAAAATGTTGGCTACTGCGCAAAATGCGACTGCGATGTTACTAATGCTTGTAATGGGACCTATCGTGACATTCGGGAAATACTATCCCTTAGCACAGGGCACGTACAACACTGCGTTTTGGATTTTCTCTGATCTGAGATCTTTTTTTCTTAATTCTTGGTCTTGCACAGTGGCACGGCGCCCTGTAGATTGACTTCCCGCCCTACAGAATCCCGGACTGTCTGGCGGGCCACTACGATGGTTCAACTATCCACCTAATGATAATGCGTCTAAAACAACAAAAACAAAATTGATATGTCCAACAAAACATTACAAGCCTGGCAATACGTCCAACTGTATTGAGGTTTCGGAGGCAATTAATTCTAGTTGGAAGGCCAGAAAAGTACAGAGTATATAAACTGTATACATACAGTATTCCGTGCACATAAATAATATATATACCAGCATATGCGCCATATACGCAGTGGCAAGCTTGGTTTACGTTCCGGAACGGCAACTAGCAGTAGGGACGCCTCAGCGGAAGCTTCCAGATAAATTTCTCCCACCCGTAGTGAGGTGGAGGTCTTTGCAAGCTACAGGTGCGGTTAGTCTGGCGGATTCGGCGTACAATAGGTCCAGCGTAGCGGCAATTAAATGCTAAATAAGGTCTACAAATAAGGCACAAACCTGACTGATCTACATCGTTCTAAACACAATTACCTATAGCAGGCAATAGTCAACTCCAGCTTTCATCATCTGGAGTCCAAATCCGAGCTCTGGAAGAACATTGAAATAAGGCGTGAAGCCTGCTTTCTACATGACTGCTTTCCGCGCGGGTAGACAATGTCCTAAAGGTAAGTGTGAGCGGCTCCCGCATCCCTTAAGGGAGCGAACAACACACACCTTTCCGCGTTGTAAAATGGACAGCACATAAGATAACGTTCTGCATCACTGCACGCACCACATGTGGAACACCACAGAGAGGATGTCAGACCACTCTTATACATCCATGGAGGAGTACGATTAGAGTCTGAAATGCGATATATTAATGTCCCTTGGTCACACATGACTTTTTGGGTGAACTCCACAGGGTAATGAAATATCTGAGCGGAATTTCTCTTTTTAGAGTCTCGTGGCATCTTGCGAGACATTTCTTGAAGCGGTTTATGGGCGAGACTTTCGGCTACCTCGATGCCTATGACACCTATATATGAAGGCACCCATTGGAATAGTACGGAAAAGTCTCTTCTGTGCAGATTATGCACCATGCGAGGAGAGCTAAGTGAAAAGGCATCAGCAGAGAACCCGGGCTCCAACCTTTTAAGGGAAGATTTCTCTAACATGCACTGTTCTCACGCATCAGACTGCTGTGCTTGAGTTTCGCTGACATCGGCATGCGACCGCCTGCAATATTATGCTACGCAACTAAACGCCGTGGCCACCGAACCGCTTCTGCGGGAAATGGTATTCGGTGCATTGCGGCGTCTTATGTAATGAAGTCCTACAAAATAACGTAGGGTTACAGGGCTACCACGGAGCATTACAGTTACGTTTTAATGCCAGCCAGAGATATGCACTCAACACTTGCTTCGTGTCCTTGAAACCGGTGGGAACAATGCACTACATCTACCAAGAGGCCAGAAGCGACGGCAAGGATTATGTTTGAGTGCAAAGAATTTTTGCCTTGCAAGAAACTTGAACGATGCATGAGCTGCAGTCGCAAAAAAACAAAGGCAAATTGTAAATACGATGGGGGGGGGGGGGGGGGAGGGGGGGGTAACGTTTTTTTCCATATCCAATCAAACCTTCCTTCACTGAGCGTTCCAGGTAACGGTAAATCGTCCTGTAATTCACTGAAAACTCTCTTAAAAACGCGAATAAGAACAATCATGAGCTGCGTACATCTGTAGCACTCGAAATCTCCTCTGTAAAGCAAAGGTAGTGAAATTTTAAACAAGCTGCTTGTTTCTACAGGCTATATTTGTGTTCTTGCGCAACCGCATAGACATAAAAGCGAGTGAGGCAGAAGTATCTTGTCCTAGCAGAGCAGCTGGGCTGCAATTGGGCTTTCTTCATTCCGTGGCACATCGCTCCCAGGCAGCCTAGACACACGTGCAGAGCAGTGCACCTGAACAGAGTGATTATTTAAATGCTTCCAGCCTCTCAGGAGCCTCAGGTCACACAACATTCGATAGTCTGCTTGTCCCACAGAGTCTATAGCTGTTCAAAAAAAAAAAAAACTCAGCGCTGTACCTAGCAACGGGTCTAAGCGCTGTAACGTACACAGGCCGGGGCCTCGCGGGGTGACTGCGAAGCAGCCGATATTATTCCTAGCCCTGCATGTCAGAAGATAAACGACCAGAGCGCCCCTGCACCGATGCCTTGCTCTTCTTGAAGCGGCAGTCCTGCAAGGTGTTGCCATTGCCGCCCCGGCTTATCCGCTACTTCCCTCCTTCACCGTCGTTTCCCTCCTTCTCGAAGCAGTGTTGGTGGTATTACTGGTTATGCTGCTGCTTTTGACATCTACTCTATAAACACGCGGCTTGGCTAGCGGTGCCTTGCTTGGGTACCTGCTCTTTTTGTCTCGGCTGCTCTAATTTATGGCGCTCCTTTGCAGCCTCGAATGTTAGCTCCCTCCGACTCTCTCGTATTGTGAAAATCTTGTACAAGACATCCCTGCGTATTTTATTTATATTTATTTTTATTTATTCGATACTGTCAATCCCATCAGGGATCGTAACAGGGAGGGCATTCAAAGTACACAGGCACACAAAAAAATAGCAATGGTAATTAATCAAAGTACATAAAAAATATAACACGAGATTATACATTACAAGATACGAATAACAAACCAGAGTGAGGAGCATGTGACATGATTTTGGCGGACAATAATACCACAAGTGAAAACACAAACGGAAGGAATAACTTGGTAATGACATATATGAACTCAATAAATACTAAGATATAAGTAGTTGATTTTCCACACGTGTGCTAAAGGAATTCAATGATGGACTACTAACAATGGATGTGTTCAAGGTGTTCCATTCGCGTATAGCACGAGGGAAGTATGAATATTTGAAAGTGTCAGTACGGAATGAAAACTCGTTTAGAGTGTGTATGTGTTTATTACGTGTTTGTCGCGTTTGTGATTGTGATATGTATCTTGAAGTGGCGACTTTTAATTGATTGTGTACGAGTTGGTACATGGTTTTAAGGCGCACTAGTTTTGCTCTGTTTTGAAGGGTTAGTAGTCCTGCGTGTTTGGTTAGTTCTGTTGGTGAGTCTGTCAACCTGTGTCTATTAAATATACATCTGACCGCCTTCCTCTGCACTGCTTCTATTTGTTTAGTGAGCTTGTTAGTGAAAGGAAACCAAACAACATTAGCATACTCTAGAATTGGTCTGACATATGTGTTATATGCAAGAAGCTTTGTTTCTGATGGTGCTAGTTTGAGTCGTCTATTAATGAAAAATAACTGTTTTAAGGCGGTTGATGTGACATTGTTAATATGAGAATCCCATCTGAGGTCAGAGGTTAGTGTTATGCCCAAATATTTATATTCGGACACCGAATCAAGAGGAATATTGTTTAATGTGTACTGAAAATTTGATTTGTGTATCTTTATGGTTACGGATAAAGCAACTGATTTTTTAACATTAATAGTCATCTGCCATTCTTCACACCACTTGGTCACTGCTGTTAAAGCGTTATTTAAAGCTATATGGTCATTGACGCAGTTAATTTCCTGGTAAAGTACACAGTCATCAGCAAAAAGTTTAATATTGTGAGAAATACTAGTAGGTAAGTCGTTTATAAAAATTAAAAATAATACTGGGCCAAGAACACTACCTTGTGGCACGCCGGATGTAACATTAGTTGTTTCGGACTTAACATTGTTAATTTCGACGAATTGAGTACGGTCAGTCAAATAATCAACGATCCAATCTACTATAGGGCCAGCTCCAAGGGTTGCATTAAGTTTAATAATAAGTTTGGAATGTGAAACGCGGTCGAAAGCTTTCGAAAAGTCTAAGAAAATGAGATCGATTTGTTTCTGCTGATCAATAGCGAAGGATATGTCATGTGTAAGTTCGATTAGTTGTGTGACTGTAGAAACTCCTTTCCGAAAGCCGTGCTGAAAAGGTGTTAAAATTTTATTTTCCTCTAAGTAGGTTGTTATGTACTTTAAGATAATGTGCTCTAGTAACTTGCATACAGTGCTTGTTAGTGAAATTGGTCTGAAATTTGAGGGATCTGATATGCTTCCTGTTTTGTGTATAGGTGTCACTTTAGCTAGTTTCCATTCTTTAGGAATGGTGTGCGATGACAATGACTTGTTAAAAAGTATTACTAAATATTTTGCTACCCATTCGGCATATCTACGCAAGAAAATATTAGAGATTCCATCAGGTCCTGATCCTTTCTTTGTGTCCAAGTTTAATAAGAGGTTTAACACTCTTGCTTCTGTTACAGTAAGGGGTTCTAAATTATTTCCTGAGCAAAAACTAATACGAGGCTTAATTCTGTTGTCTGTAGTGAAAATAGAAGTAAAGTAGTTATTCAGCGTGGTTGCAATATTTCTGTTTTCCTCTGGAGAAGCTTGGTTATCTTTTCGTGATTTAGGGTTCAGGTGACGCCAGAATTTTTGGGGAGCATCTTTTAAGAAACGAGTCAGCGTATTAGTAAAGTAAAATGTTTTAGCTGTTTTTATTTTGGTTTTTAAATCAGTGATGGCCGAGTTTATTTTTTCGGAGTGTCTAGCGTTCCGTCCAGACGGAACGTTTGCTGCTGCTGCAGTTCCGTGCAGACGGAATATTTACTGCAGCTAGAGTTCCGTCCATGCAATAGAAAGTTTTAGTTTCATGTACGTAGAAGCTTCACGTAAGTCGAGCGCTTACGTGTTACCAGTGCGCATGCGCAGGACGTGAAGTGTTTGCGTGGGTCTCACGGACGTACGTGAGATTCGGATCTTTGCGTTGCGGTCTTCACGTTGCTTGCGTACGAGGCGTTGGCAAGATGGCGGCGCCCTGCCCGCCCGCTTCACAACGATAACAGCTTAGTCGCTAATCCCTCGACGTGGTATCGGGCTGTAAACTGCTGTATTTGCCTTCAGTTGGTCCATTCTTGCTCTGGCATGAAGTTTTAGGTGATAACTAGCTTTTGTTTTCTAGATAGAAATCCGTTTCAGCAGCTCCTAAGCCTGACGGAGAAGCGTTTGTGGTCGTCATAGCAACTAGTGTGCCGACGGTCTCACCAGCGAGTAGGCGCTGGTCTCGCGAGACCACGCGAAGCTCCAAACCTCGCGGGATATCGCGAGACCCTCGGCACAGTCAGCGGGAAAAGCAAAACGGTGCACGTTTTGGCTCCATACGCACACGTCGTCGATATGAGTGGGAAACCAGCGCGCCTTCGCTTCTCGAAAAGCGATGATGATTTAAATATGCTCCGGGACGTGAAGGAATGCAATCCCTTTGAAGGTAGCATGCAACATACAGTTCGGTGGAATGAAATCGCTCAACGTTTGTCAGAAAAAAGGGGGAATGTATTTACCGCCCGCACTGTAGCTTGGCCTGGCTCCGCTCCAAGCAGCTCGACTAAACAAAATTAGTTTTCTTTAGCTGTACTAGACGGCGAGGCACAACATGCTAGCGCACTTTTTAGGTTCTATGGAAGATCTACACAGTTTGCGTCCCGTACGTGTAGCTAAAACTGTACGAAGCGACACGAGCGTACGCTACGTAGACAGCTCACATTAATGTACATGAAGGTTCTACGTACGTAAAACTAAAACCGTCTAATGTCCGTACTGTCCATACTATACAAAATGGGTGATTTCTACCCACATAAAGCATTTTTTTGCCTCTGGAATAACCGGCTGACAAAGCTGTATCCACATGTTCTCTCTACGCATGTACACGGCACCAAAATGTCTGTCCGCGTACTGCGTTTAGTTGGATCCTCGAAGGCATAACTTCCGTGCAAGCATGCAGGATCGGGAAAATGACATTGTTAGAAGCAGAGTGCAGAAACTCTTCGCGAAGTGATGTGAAGCCCTGTCGCTGTTTGTGCGAAAAAGACTAAGACGTACACAAACGGTCAACAAGCATTATGCAAACGCACCAACAAACCCTAGCCAAAACTCGTTCTATTGCCATTTCTCACTGACTGCTTGGCAAATAAAATGATGCAGCATAATATCCTGTCGCACATTAGGCGGAATAGGATTGCCACTTTTTTAAATGAACATGCAAAACTCTGCAAGCAAACTGGTTTCCCAATCCCTAACGCCAGCTTTAATTCCGTCTTGACATAACTCTTGTGGCAGATAATGCTGGACGGAACTGTATGGTGTCAGATACAGTTCCGTCCATCGCTACATGCAGTTCCGTCTGGACGGAACTCTAGCGCAAATTGTAGTTCCGTCTGGACGGAACTCTAGCCACAGCCTTATTTTTTCAATTCTTTTTGGTGATGGATGGCGTTTCTGCACTTTTTTCAGCCGTCGAACTTTTCGCTTGGCATGAATTACGGTTCGAGTTATCCATGGATTACGTTTGCGTATTCTCTTAGTCTTGGTAGGCACATAATTAGTAACGCAATATGACACAACGTTTTTGAATCCCTGCCACAATGTTTCTATGTGAGTATTAATGTCATCTGAGAGTTGCTGAAACGGTGTTAGTTCATGTGATAAAGTATCAAGTATGGTAGTGTCGTCAGCTGGGTTGTAGTCTGGGTACGTTATTGTAGATGGAAAACAAGGGGCACTATGATGATGCGGGACAGAACACATTACAAGTTTGTGATCAGAAAGGCCATCTAAAATTTCAACCTTTGTTTCTGGACAGGAGAAGTGACTACTCAGGAAAACTAAATCTAAAACATTGGATCTGGTTCCTTGCACACGTGTGGGTCTGTTACAATTTGCGAGAGGTTAAAAGAAAGCATTATATCAAAAACAACATCAGCGCAAGGTGAGGTATGGTGCAGTGTATTCCAGTTAATATCAGGAAGATTGAAATCCCCTAAAAGTATTAGTCTCGCCCCCTTAACATGATGCTGCATATAAGTATACAATGAATGAAGTATGATAGGATCAGAACAAGGACTAAGATAGACGCAACCCACAACAATTGAAGAATCAGAAAAGCAGAGTTTGCAAAAAATTGCTTCAACCCCCTCAACTTCAGGTAACGTAACGAAATGTATATCTTTTCTTATCTCTAATGCCACGCCTCCGCCTCGCGTCAGCCTGTCCTTGCGTGCTATGGAGTAGTTGGGGGGAATTACTTCAAAGTCTTTGATTTCTCTTGTCAGCCAAGTTTCTGTTATAGCCATGAATTCTGGCTTTAAACCTAATAATAAAAATTCCAAGGGACCGAGCTTATTGATAATACTACGCGCATTAATGTTCACGAAAGTTATTTGGGACGTTGTGGACGGCGCGTGCGTAGAGCCCGTGTACTTGTGTCTTGGTTTTTTGCCTCGGTTAGTAAAGGTGTAACCCGATGAGCTGCAATTGGTGACACTTCACATTTTTCGTTGTCCCAAAAGTACAATTCACCGTTTATCTTTAGTTTGTCGAAAACCAGCGACACTTTTTCACCGCAATTTTTTTTGGTTTCCCGTATTTCCATAGCTTTTTTCTGATTTCGCGGACACGAGGCGAAAAATCTTCACTTATGGTAAACTCGGTGCCCTTTAATTTGTGGCAGTTACGTAAAATGTTCGTTTTGTCCCTGAAATCTAGAAGCTTCAGTATTATAGGCCTTGTTTTCTCTTCTGCTGGTCTACCTAGTCTGTGAATGCGTTCTATTGCAACTTCTTCCAGTTTTAAGGATTCTTTAACAACTTTTTGATTCACAGCTCGCTCCAGCGAGTCGCTATTTTCTTCTTCCTCTTCAGGCATGCCATAAATTATAATATTCGATCTTCTGGAGCGGTTTTCGAGATCGTCTATTTTTAATTCCAGAGACAATACGAGCTGCTGAAGATTTGCAACATGCTCAGTACATGACGAAAGCTTGTCTTCAAGTAGGGTAAGGCGTTCTAGTTTGTTGTCAATAGATGTTAACCTTTCTTCTTTTATTGTTTTTATGTCATCGGCTATCTGTCGTAGCTGTTGAGAAAGTTCTTTCATATCAGGCCCAGGATTTGTCTCAACGTCACCCGCAAGTAGTAACAATTTCAATATATGCACCACATCGCACACTGTATCAAGAAGTACCGCAGGGCACGGCAGCACAACAAGGCAACGCTCGCTGGATCTAAAACATTTCCCAAAAGGCTTTCTTACCTGCACGAGGAAGACAAGCGGGTTATCCATCTGTGCTCAAGCCCAGCTGCCGTGCCCTTTGGTCTGAAATCCTTCGTTGACGGCTTTTATAGCCCAGGAAGCTTGCAGCGCCGCTAAGCATGGCTTGAAGACCACACTGTCGCTGCCGCCAGTCGTTGGCGATGTTAGGTGACGAAATCCATCCGCAGATCGTAGGATCAGGGGCGTTGAAACGTTGTCGTTCCATAGCACATGAACAAGTTCGTACTGGAAGTGCTGACGTGGTTGTTGGCATCCCGACGGTATCACCAGCAGGCTGGCAATGATCTGCACGAGGAAGACAAGCGGGTTATCCATCTGTGCGCAAGCCCAGCTGCCGTGCCCTTTCACCGCAGCGGCGATGTGGTTGAGAAACAAGGTTTCGGTTCGTAGATTTTCTGTGTATTTACATAAACCCGCCTTTGTTCTTTCCTTTTCATCTTCCCTATATCTAATAGAATAGACACAATGCACCGCACACGTACACGTACACCCGACCAAGTCTTTAACTGGCTTGGGCTTTGCATCGCTAAACACATGTTGTAAAAGGTTTTTTCGTCTACACCACTTGCAGATTAAAGCTGTAATTTCACGCGTGAGATGGCATTTCGTGGTTTCTTCTTGTTCATATAATGTTTGAGTGGACGTGTTTAGATAAAAGTTCACAGAAATATTTATCTTTATTTATTTATTTTTTATTTAAAACATACTGCAGTCATTGAAGACCAAGCAGGAGCATCTACGAAGAATCAAAACAAGCGGCATACGCAACAATGGCTCTGGTCCATATGGCCTCCTCCTCTGGGTCCTGTCGGATCCAGAGGAGGGGGCGGACCAGTCGTTTACCCAGAGTAAGCGCCAATGTGCCACCAGAACCATTGCTGCGTATTCCGCTTGTTTCGACTCTTCTTAGTGGCAGACGGTGAATATTTCTGATAACTTTGATCTAAACACGCAAGCACTGCACTCAAACATAATATGAAGAAAAAGGAACCACAAAATGTCATCTCACGGGTCAATTTACAGCAGGAATACGCCAGCATGTTAGCCGAAAGGAATTTTTTGCAAGGTGCTTTTAACGATGCAACACCTCAGACAGTTAAAGATTTCGCCGGGTGTACGTTCAAGCCTAGAACTCAGAGACGATAGAAGTGATTGCCTGGAGCATCTCCTCTCTTGGCCATCATTTGAATGAGAGAAGTGAGGAGGCGTGTGAAGAATGTATTGAGCGCTGATTTCGAAATGCGGCAGATATCGCATTTTTTCAAGGCTAAGTAAAGAACTATTCGATAAAAAAACGATTGAAAACAAGGGTTGGTTCCAAAGTAAAAGTGCCTACATACTTCTCCCTTTCATGCAGTGACAATGAGATTTTTTTTAAAAATATCTAGTGTAGGAAAAAATACTTACGTTGAACTGATGGGTTTTTTGGAGTTGTGTGGCCGATCGGCTTGGCTATCAAGGTAACCGCACCTGGCATGCTTGCATGTGCACGTTACCCTTGTTCCTGTATTATATGATGCCTCTCTGTCTAAGCCCATTTGGCTTCGGTTTGGCATTGGGTGCCATTGTTCCGATTAAGACAAACTGTACGCCCGCTAACAAGGCTTGTACGGTGCAAGACATGCTCGAGATCGAATACGACTGACATACAAATTCTTTACGATTTTTCTTGGTTTTATGTCAATGAAATACAGTTATATGTCGATTCGGTCGGAAGGATTTCAATGCAGCAAGATAGACGCAGGCGGGTCACTTCAAAAGTCCAGTGCACGCGGCTCCTCCTGGATATGTTCATTTCCATTCGAATTTAGTCTCAACAAGCGAAACAACCTTCTCCTCAACGTGTTATCCGCAGACGAGTCGGTAAAGTTGCATTTAAAATGTACTGCGCCCGCTGAAGTTCCATTAGAGATTCACTGGGCCCGCAGCAGTACAGGATAGGCGAAAAGAGTTAACAAAGCTAACCAGCACTCCCTCCCCGACTTTCTTTCAAAAACAACAATGAAGACTAAGACGCGGAATTTAAAAACCGTTGAAAGTTGCACATGTGCATAAACACGAAGGAAAAGGTCGGAGGATACAAAAGCACATTACTAACGTCCAAATAACGCCACTCTTCGTTCACCACTCTCAATGGCTGAGAATGAAGCGACCCACAGGAAAAGCTGGAAGGGGGGGAGGCAGTGCGGTGGCTTGTCGGCCGGTCGATACCGTGCAGACACAAAATTACGCGAGGTCCCATAGTTCGCTTCGCGCCTGCGGGCCAAAAAGAATGAAATCAATAAACGATGAACGCACCGCATATTTGAGCCTGCGCTCGCTCGAGCGCTTTGCAACGCCGGCAGCGTGCGAGAAAGGGAAAGGAAGATGTCGGAGGTGTAGGGAAACGAAAGGGACAACGTCCGTCGTGTGTCGTCCTTCGCACTTCCGGTGGTAATCCCATCGACACGTGTGATTCCACGGTGCTTGCGAGAGGCCTTTGCCACCGAATGGTTCTCCTGGCTCCCCGCCGTGCGCGGGCGGCTTACTGCTGGGTAAATGGATTACAGCAGGTTTCCCTCCTTCGCCGAGGGCCCTGACGCCCCGCTGCGAAGGCTCCGAGAAGACACCGCCAGTTAGCAGAGCACCGGTCAAGCAAAGGCAAACAAAGGCATGCGCAGAGGCGGTGTCAGGTAACAGAAAAAGGCGAGGATGGAAGAAAAGCGTGAAAAGTGTGCGTTAGTGAAGAATTAGAGCAGCTCAGGGAACTTGTCTTTAGTGCGCGTTTTTCTTTTGCTTCTTACCGCCTAGTGTACAAACATTGAGCGCGGTCTTTGTATGCGGGTCTCTGCGTGAGGGCATCTATTGTCATGTTTTGTTTGTGGCTCTACATAACCTTCATTGATTACGAAAAGGCATTTGACTGAGTAAAAACCTTAGCAGTCGTGCAGGCATTGCGGAATCAGGGTGTAGAGGAGCCTTATGTGAAAATACTGGAAGATGAGTATAGCAACTACACAGCTACCATAGTCCTCCACACTATCAGTACGCTCTTTATGGCGGCAACCGTAAAAGCATTTGACTCAATAATAACCTCAGCAGTTGTGCAGGCATTGCGGAATCACTGCCTAGAGAAGCCTGATGTGAAAATACTAGAAGATGTATAAAGCAACTCCACAGCTACCGTAGTAGTCCACACTATATAGTACGCTCTTAAAGGCGGCGACCGTGACGCACTGTCAAACACTAGGCATATCTTCCCAGAGCGCGAAGCGATTACATGCGGAGCGCACATGTAGTTGTTTAAATGATACTCAGTCGTTAATCGCGAGCGGCAGCAAAATTGAGAAGCGCGACAGGCATTATTTGCTTGCGTTACGCATGGAGTCAAAATAGCGAAGCTTAGCTCACAGAGTTCCCGTCGGTTTATGCGCAGTTTTTTCCTGCCCCACATTCGCGAAGGTTGTGGCATAAACAACTCTCTTAATCGTTCAGTGCCGCCATTCAGCGCAAAGTGTTTCCTGCTTTCTGAGAGAGCCGAGTGATTGAGCCTCCCCTCCAAGCAGAGCTCCTTTCGATGGAGCTGACCCTCTGGCAAAACTCCAAAAGGTCAAACGCGCTAGAAATTATCGCTCCCCGCCTGTTACGTTCTTATTCATGCAGCACCGCGATAGTTAACCTTAATGACGAACCAAAACGAGAAAAAACTTGGCGGCGCTTTGTGAGAGTTTAACCGTGCAGGGAATTTTTCAGAACGCACTTATATCAGCTTGAGAAGAGTTTAGAGTGCGAAAGCGCCATTTGTATTCCTGAACGACTCCATGAATCTCTGATGAGGGCCGATTGGTACTCTTCCAAAACAACAGGAAGCAGTATGCGAAGATGCTGCTGGCGCCGTTCAGTGGTTGCCATTGAGAGAACGCCGGAATAAACACGTTCGCTTGGCGGAAAGCAGTGCTTTGCTCTCATTGTAGTTCGGACGGGCGTGATACCTGCTGTAGCGGTTTGTTTTGTTCCTTTCCAGTCGCAGGAGATATTGCCTGTTTCAGGTTCCTGTTATTAGGCTCCTGTGGCCTAGCATAACGAGGAGTCACGCTTCAGAGGATAGAGCAGATTTGCAATCCACGTAAAGTAGCTCAAATATTACCGCCTCTTTTTCTTCGCGAAAATTGTCTTTCACCTTATAGAGATTCTGCTGGGCGATATCTTCCCAAGCCTCAGTTGCTTTGGGCCATTAAACCCCAATAACCCAAAACCCAAACCAAACCAATGCCTATAATGGACATGCCGAGTACAACCTTTCATAGTTGCGCGAAGAACTTATCATGGGGCATGAATCGCGCATGCTGCTTCTTATAAATGTCACACGCAAAGAAATTATGACATTGAAGTTGATCGTGAACTGAATTAAATTTATTTTAAATTTTAAAATTCATCCCTCCCGTTTTTGTCTTTTAGATGAATGAATTTCATTCATAGTGTAAACAGTGAAACAAAATTAATGAAAATATGTCTTTAAAACAAGAGCGAATGTTGCAGTGCGAATGCGATACTCCAAAATAGACAGGAGCCACCATGAACACCCCCTGCACCATGCCACCACGCACAAAAGCAGTCCTCAGTCAGACACGATATCTTGGTAGCCAGATGGTATCCTTGCCACCGTGCACACAAGCAGGCTTGGCAGGAGTAACGGCTCATAAGGTTGGCCTCGTGTTTTCGAGTTCTTTATAAGGACACCCCTTAATGTGCAGTCAATGCGGAATTACATAATTGTGCGTCCTTTAGATCACAGTAAGCCACAACATAGCTCCCTTCAGGAATTAGTATTGCTAGGTGTGAACTTTGGACACATTTGCTTAGCCCTATCCTGCTAGCTAGCAAAACTACGCGTGGACCCTTTGGGGTAAGAAAATATTTCACAATTTATAAAAAAGAGACTCGGTGCTCTTATCATAGCTCAAGAAGGTGCGTTGTGACAGTGCCTCAGTGCCGGTGTGCTTGCAGACAGCCCTCGCGACCGGAGACATTTTCTTGCAACATAAACACGAAAAAATCCGAAGCTGAGATTTTTAGACTACGCGTCAACAAGACTTATGCCCCACCACATTGCCTGAGGATTCACTCATTCAAATAGTTCCCATAGACAAAGGTTTAGCGGACCGTTTTAATGGAAATTAATTAAGTAATGAGAAAGTTTAAATGGCCAGGGACAAATTTTCAAAGGCGGTTTGTATCATGTTCAAAGAGCGATATTTTGTGCGGTAGCATATTAAGCAGACCTTGTACAAGGCACTATTTTCTTTAGGCTGTTAATTGCTATGTTTCGATCTTTGATGCCCCGTAATCTACTAAAGTCACATTGCGGCCCCAACTTCAGAAGAAAATGCTTTGAAATATTTTTAATGTTCCGCTCTTTCAACACTTAAAGGGACACTGAGGAGAAATTGAAGTTGACTTGCATCGACAGAATACCAGCTCCTGATTACAAAAACGCCATTCATACTGACAACAAAGCTCCTGTAACATAGAAAAGAGCAAGAACCAAAATACAGGTATCGCCGCCACAGGCCAAACTCGCAAGTACAAGCTTCATGGCGTCATAGGACAAAACAGTGTTGCTAGAACCAAAAGTTCTAGCAACACTAGGACACGAGATGCTACGAATCACTGAGGCGCAGCAAATGCATGCGCAAATCTCCTTGACGTCGCCAGATGGCGCCACGTACCCGATAGTTACGCGCGCTCCTGCAGCGCCGGGACCAATCAGCGCTTGCTCTCAGCGGTATGGGGGCTCCCGGTATTCCGCTAACGGTAACAAGGTACACGGTATGCTAAAGGCGTCTATTTGCGAGAACTTCGTTTACGACTTCGAGAACGGGTTCCATTGTAATGCTGGCAAAACGCCGGTGCAAATGTAAACGAAGCAACGGCCGCAATAGCCGATAGATGCCTTCAACGTGCGGCCGGCGGTAGCTTTCTTTTCGGCTGCTGCTGGGCCGCACTGCTGGCCGCCAGAAATCACGGAGTCTGCGTTACGTCATGTGAATGTCATGTTTCACGTCACTTAGTTCTGTGTCGTCATAGCAGAATTCCAAGTTTGAATCAGAGCGGCGGGAAAAACTATTTCAACTTCGAATCCAAATTTCTTAGAAATAAATTCATCTTTCGCTGCCGGCCAAGTGGCAACAAAGCCATGAAATGCCGAACTATCGGATTTTGCTATAAAAAATATTAATAGAGCTCTCCTCAGTGTCCCTTTAACCGATCATTTAGGCGCTTGACATCACCCAGTTTTCCAAACTGTATGAAACTTTATACTTAAGATGCTATGAAGTAAGAACTGGAAAATGCAACTTCTTTACGAAAAATTTACGAAGCTTAAATGCATGGAACCTAAGCACACCACCAGCAGTGGTTTCATATGCGTTCAACCTAAAGCCATAACAAATCATGATCCACAACCGCTAGCTGCAGTCTTCTACACTAACTGAATATCGTATCTGAATTCATGTATACCTAGACACTGCCAACTGGTCATTGAGCATATCTTGCTTGAGTGCCCTGCATATGCCAACGAGCGTGCGTACTATGAACATTGCATGCAGAAGCTCTGCTCAGTGCCCCTTACAATGGACAAAGTTTTAGGTCCCTTAGCCTGCCTTAGGCAACAGAGACTTGCAATGACTTTTCTATTCACATATTTAAAAGACATTGGACATCTTGATAAGCTTTAAACTCACTTGCACGTCACCTTCATGCATTCTTCATGCAGTGAACTTCGTCAGCCCATTTGACGGACTATGCACTCCATCACTCCATAGGTTACATCAATTCTCGCCATTGCATCCTTAGTACCCATTTCATGGCCGCATTTTATCTTCGTTTTTTTTTTTACCTCTTCTACTCTGCTCTCCTTCTGTCTTTATCTCCCAAATTCCCCTCCCTACGCAGAGTAGCATGCCAGCGATTTTTAAGCACCGGCTAAATTCTCTGCTCTTCATTAAAGAGTCTCTCTCTCTTAGGTCATTGTGATTTTTACTCGCTATTTACTTGCAGTTCTCCCGGGCTGTTTTCTTGCCAAATTCATGAATGTGAATCATACTATTATCTATGTATGGCCTTTAGTTGGTGAGAAATCAATGTTTCCTCCGGCTTATTCCCGACGCACTAAACATTAATCAAGTTGAGAACTGCTAAAGGCGCAAGTCGTTAATACATTACAGGGGAAACAGCGCGAAATACGTGAACAAAATAGAATAAAGTTTGACACTGACGCCATGCACCTTGATTCTACGTAGCGCCGTTTGTGTTTTGTTTCGTTGTTCCTTTCCTTGCAAGAGCTTGCCTTCTATTGGCCATGTTTCGTGAGAATGAACTTCAATTATGAGTCAGTGTTGGCGTTGTGTTTTTTGACATTTTTTACTTGTTTGGCGCTGCAGACATATTAATATTCACGGTGTTCAACTAAATAATTTATTTAAATTCATATAAATTACTTTTATAAATTGGTTGGCCAGATTTTCAACACCACTCAATGCGGAAAAAGGACGCCCCAGATATTCTAGGGAAGTGAGATGTACTCGCAGAGCTCCTGTGATTATTTTCGGTGCTGCTCTGCCTGCGAAAGGTGAAGTCCATTAAACACGAGACATGGTGAGTGGATGAAGTGCTTCAGTAAGTAGAACGGTCCCCAAGAAAGGAATTATCTGAGAAAAAAATCAACAAAAAAAAACTGATTTTTGTTATCCTTCGAGACGAAGTGACAGAAATTGCATACCACGCTCGTAATAAGGCTAAGAGAACAGGTGCCTCATAGGGGAAAATCTACTACAATTCCTATGCTGTAAGACACTCAGAATTAAGGCCCTGTGATGCAGCCAGAAATGTGCGGCTGCATTTCTACATGACACTAATATAAAAACGTGCAATAGAGGCTCAGAGCAAATTTTTGCTCTTCCTTACTTTCCAAGGCTCAATAAAAGTGGCTGTTAATTTAATTGCAGCAATGGTGCTGCAGACAACTACTTCTTCTTCAGTTTTTTTAATTTCATTATTTGGCAAAACCGTAATTCGATTGCAAAGAAAGATGGCAAAAAGAAGATGGAACTAGCAGATGGCAAAGAATAGGCTGCTGAGACACTTCATAAGGAGTAGTACTGTGAACTTGCAACTTTAGCTCATTAGTACTAGGACAGGAACAAAAAATCTAGGTAAGACTCATTGGCAATCACACTGAAACTTACACAGTACCTGTTAAGCGGCGTTAGTGCTCAGCAGTATAAAATGTCTGTAGTACTTTTCCTTTGCAATGTTAGACATTTTGTTTTAGCTTCTGTCACATCTGATAATAAAAAAATGTTTGACACTGCTCTTCACACCATTTCGTAGCTTGAACCATCGTGCGTACCACAAAATACTTAGTGACAGGCTAGAGTGAACAGCTGATTAGTGTGCAAGCCAGATTAAAGCTTACGTCAACAATATCGACACTTCAGACAACGTTCTGGGCTTATTTCGGCATATCAATTACATTCACAAAAAAAAAGAAATTAACAGAAAACTCGACCCGTAACGCACACAGCTTACGTGAGAATTGCTCGTAACAGAATCCTGGCCGAAACAAACATCTTATCTAGAATCCACGATCAGTGAGTGGCCCTGGATGGAAAAGAAAAAAGTGAGGCCATGCGAGAACAGTAAAGTGTAGCACCATGCGAGAACAGAGCAGCGGGTACTTTTAATGCTTGATTTATGGCTGCTTCTTCAACCGCCACCGCCGCGGTTATGGCGGAACTTTCTTATTCGTGGCGATCCGGGCAGCCGACTGCGGGCCCAATCTCCGAGACTGAAATTCTTGAAAAGCCGTATAACGAATGGACCGTTGTCTTCGCTAATAAATATCAACATACATAAATCAGTCTGTGCACAATGTCTGGATTCTGGCTGCAAGCTGTAGGCTGAGCGGTACGGAAAGTTTTATTCCGGGGGCCACTTTACCGAAACGTATGCTCGGCAGTGAAATGAACTTTGCAGAGTGGCCGTTCTGCATAAGAAATATACTCCGCTTTATTCCTTGTTTTACGGTACTTGTCCCTGTCGGGTGCAGTTCTTGAAAGCAATAGCCGCCAAGCAGAAATGTTATTTTCCCAATGCACTAGCTCAGTCAATCTGGTCGCGCAACACATTCGAGACGTTACTCGTGCTCTCATCTCGGAGCTAACAATGAACTTTAATTTTTTTTTTCCTTAGACCACGCTCGGTGTTTCTGCCCTATGGGGCAGAAACGTGGAGGCTAATGAAAAGGGTTCAGCTTAGCTTAAGGACCACGCACGCGCGCAACGAAAAAAAAAGGATAACTATGAGTGTAGAGTTAAGAGAGAGGAAGAGGGAAAAGTGGGTGAGAAAACAAACACGGGTTAATAATATCCGAGTCGAAATCAATAGGAAGAAATTGGCATGGGCAGGCCATGTAATGCGAAGGCAAGATAACTGCTGGTAGGAGGGAGGATGAGATTAAGAAGTTTGCGGGGACACGGTAGCCGCAGCTGGCACAAGGCAGGGTTCATTGGAGAGACATGGTAGAGGCATCAGCCCTGCAGTTGGCCTAATGAGTCTGCTGCTGATGAGGATGATCGTGTGAGCAATAATGAAGCTTGCGTGAAATACCGGTATGAGGTATACTTCAAGCTGGCCTGTAATGCAGCTTTAGAACAATCAGAGAAGCAATGCTCGGATTGCTCAGTATTGCATCCAGTTCCTGGATACATCATTTTCTAAGCCCCGCCCGCCGGCGCCGTCACAGCTTTCAGCGCCTCAAAAGGGACAATAAGAATATACGGACATGCAAACAAACACACTGGAAACTTTGTCGAAGCAACTAAAGTGCAGTCTGAGTCAAAGCGCGGCACGGGCTGGCTGTAATGGCGCCCGAAGTTAGGCAAGCCGACGGGGTGAAACGAGACCCTTTAAAAACTTCGAAACAGACTTTTCTTTTACCCTCGTTCTGTGGCTGACGTGGACAACTGTTTTCTTTATAGCACTGACACCGACGCGCACATCTCTTTTTATTTACCTCAAACAACAGGCGGCTATGATGCATGCTGTCGGGTTCCTGCTTGTCGCGCACACGAAAAAGGGCAGCATTGTCTCGCAGGGCATTTTTCATGAGAAGTCGTCTTCGGACGGAGTAAAATTCCGCTGCGTTTGTTTGCTGATGCCGTTATCTGGTCATGTTAAATTCCATCAGCAAGGCCTAGGTACGTTGATTAGCTGGATTCCGGAATTTTTATTTATTTATTTGGTCATACTGTTAACCCTCAAATGAGGGTCGTTACAGGGAGGGAACAAAAACAAATACATAAATGAGCAATCATGAGTCAGAGTTCAAAATTTGTGCACCATTTCTCAAAAATATATCAACACCTAGCTCAAATTGTTGCACGTTCATACTCTCCACAACATCACTTGGCAATTTGTTCCACATTTCAATTACATCAGGGAAAGGGCAGCATTGTCTCGCCGGCAATAGCGAAGAGGTTTCACTGGAGCGACAATAAATTAGAAAACGACGGAGTTTCGGGAATGTGTATGTTGAATAAGTGCAACAAAGAAACCACAAACAGACATAAGCGCAGGAAACTAATTGACCTGTGCGGTTAATGTTCTTATTGATCGGTTCTCGTTTCGAGGAATTTAAAGAGGAAATGTCATGCACGTAAAAATGTTAGTAAACAAAAAACTGTTTCCTTTCAGGTTTTCTTGCGCCTTAAAGAAGCACCTAGCTACAATTCCTAGGTATTAAGTGGCGACGTTGTGATCTTTTAATCGCCTATACACTCAGATTGAACGCACTTCTGCCTCTTTTATGTTCCTATCCTTGTTGGACAGCTGTGCTGTAAACTCGCCTCTTTCGTAGCATTGAAGAGATTATAAATCAGCAACGTAGTCTAGAATATACAGAGCAGAAGGAAGCGATAAACCCGCAGAGCACATCCAAGTTTACTTTTTCGGGCTTTAGTAGCCCGTCCAGAGCGTTTGCAGAGCACGCTGAAAGACCGTCTCTCAAGGCCTTCTTTACTTGCGGAAGCAGACGAACTCCGCACTAAAAGTTCCGGGCTCACGCATACAACTGATATCATCCACATTATACCAACTAAGCAAACTAAAATGCAAAGTCGCTCGTTCTACAAAACAACCTCCACCAATAGCTGCGCAAGGCAGAATGGGAGGCCCCAAAACGGCCTTCGCTCGCCTCGAATCGCGCTGCGTCTAAGTCGCCGTTTGCCATTGAATATTTGATGGATCACTTAGGGAGCGACCGGAGGCAGCGGCGCCCAAGGCTTCTGGAAGTGAGCAGATCGACAAAGGAAAAAGTGCACTAAGGGAAACAAAAAATGATTAAAATGTCCCTTTTTATCATTGCTCTGCCAGATTGAAGACGATCGGCCCCGCGCAGGAGTTTGTAGGGATACTAAAATGTATAATGCTTTTAGGCAGTTTCGATGGATTGAAACAAGTATCGACAGTGTCAAAGTGCACTTCATAATGGAATTGGGAGTCTCATGGCGAGCGTCTGGATGCCGAGAACACGAAGGAAGAAAATACTCTTCTGGAGGCAAGGACAAGACTGGGCGCATTCTCAGAGTAGAAACGGCAATCTAATGGGAGCTCTTCGCCATAATTCTTCTCATATAACAGATTTTAGGGTTCTAGCGTTGTAGGCAGGTTGTGCTTGTGCTGCTGCCTTATCTAACTACTTCCTGCTTGCCCTATTGACCTTGCGTTCCTGAATAATGCCAAAGAGTCGCTTTTTTTGTCAACGACGTGCCCGTATGACGAAATACAGATTTCCATTAGTGTTTTTTTTTTTTCAGAGGCTAGATACCCCTAAAGTTTCTGAAGCAAACAAATGAAATAATAAATTTTACAAGGCGACATGCGAGTCTGGCAGGCAGGTGGAGTCGAACGAAGAGAAACTAGTGGCGATGGAAAGTTAGCGATCATTCGGAGGCCGCATAACCTAAACTCCTTATCTGCGTTTTCTGTTTTCGGGTTGATGTCAGACCGTAGGAAAAAATTAATGTACAGCTCAGATTAGCTTCCTGTGAAGCTGTGCAGCATGCAAATAATTTAGATATTTGGGGTGTGTTCGTTCAGAAACGTCGTAGCGCCAAGTACTATGCGTTTGTTAGAGAATCCTGTCATTAAAAAGTAATGAGTATATGATTAGATCTCGAAGCTTCACCCATCGTTCTGAAAGGCTTTAGGCTCTAAGCTAGCGAAGCTGCATCTTGAAAGAGAAGCAAATACTGCTCCACCTTTTGCGCACATCAAATAGAATTGACCACTACGCCGACATTCAGCGCACCGGTCACTCCACTTTTCTCATCAAAATATAATGAAAGCTTGTTGCGGGCCTGCTGCGGATGTCACCAGTAACTTTGCCGCCATTTATATTTTTCAATTGCTGGTGACCTCTCATTCCGATTCCAGGCATTTGTTTGGCACTTTGCAACGCATTCACTGGCTCTTGCTTTCTTTTTATCGCGGAATGATTCCAGACACTTTCAGTTTTGCTGCTTTTACTTCCCTCATGAGGAACCTTACCCTTCGCCCAGTCGGCTTAGTCCCGACGCCGGTTGAAGTCAGTGGTCGGCTGCGTCGAAACAGTGGGCGAAACTGGTTTTCTACTTGCGGAATGAACTGGGAAAGGCCGCTTTGACGTGAACTAGCCCAGCTTCATGCGCTTACAAAGGGGCTTTATTTCCTCCAGATAGCTTTCAACCTCCGCTCTCTGACGGCAACAAGTGCAGAGCAAAATAGTTCGTGGTAAATTATCTTCAGATCCCTCAAGGGTAGGAGGTCCGTAGAGTGGACACGCGAATACGCGAGACCAAATCGCCGCCTCTTCGCCGACCTTCTCTAAACTAGAACGCAATATAACAGATTTCGGTGTGCCTCGTCAACTGTAGCCTTGCTCCAATAGTTTTCTGTCGGCCCAGCACGTCGCGAATGGGACGACTTCGAGTGTGAGCCAAGCACTCTTTCCTTCTGTTTTTTTCTCTGAAGTTTTTCTCGGCCGCAGTGGGGCTGGTTTCGGGCAGCCTATCTGATCAGCTCGGACTACAAGCTTCACATACCAGCGCTACTCATCAAGCTCAGCCGTGAGGGAAAAAAGAAAGCTGGTGCTTAGTTGGCCGCGTTGGTAATCGGCTGCGATGTTGCAAGTGGGAGCCGCGCTTTCGTCGTCATAGAGGAAACTCTTGACACAGACAGCCATTCTGGCTGGCCGATCGAAGATTGCCGCTATATTAGATGTAGATGGCTCAGACCAGCGATGGGTCCGCGAGTTTCACGCTCCTCGTGCTTCTCCCGCCGTCTTGTCAGCCGATGATGTCCATTTTCTCTTTAAGGTGGTGGTACAACCGGACACCCTTTACTGTGCATCATTGTTTGCTCGTTCGAACTCTTTACGCTGATTTTTGTCGCGGCGCTTCGCTGAGTCTGCGTAGATGCTGGCGGATCTGGGTGCGTCCTTTCTATGGCACTATCTCCCGCTATATGTTGCGCCTACTGGTTCCCTTTTCGTGGAACACCCAAGTCTGCACGCATGTCTGTTCGGCTGACCGGACGCCAGACGAAAGTACGTCACGCATTAGGACAGTTTTGGGGTGTAGCACATACGACCTGAATTAACTTGGCTTCCACTTGTGTGTACGGTTGTTTATTCGCGGGCGAGTGGAAGAGAATGCTACATTAAGGAGTCCGGGGGGCTGGATTGATCAAGTAATACATATGTTAAACGATGAATGTGGCCGGTGGCGATTCACGGTTGGTC
Source organism: Amblyomma mixtum (assembly GCF_055824585.1). NCBI lineage: Eukaryota > Metazoa > Arthropoda > Arachnida > Ixodida > Ixodidae > Amblyomma > Amblyomma mixtum. The sequence continues at coordinate 37,477,375 of NC_143017.1, read as the reverse complement.
GCTCAGGGCAATCCTCATGGAAGGGAGTGGAAATCAAAATCAGATATTGTATTTTTAATCTTCACGTGAATTCGACTACTGTTAAGGGTTGAAACCTGCAGATGCGTCATGTTTACGTGGATGTCCGCATAAGGCTGTTACGCTGTGCTGCGTGTACGATGTTGCTTTCTTACGCTAAAAGCGCTTTTATAGCACATATGGCACAGCGTAAGAGCTATCGTCTGGTTTTCGTGAACGTTCATTAGTTTCTTGTGATTTTTATCTAACTTTTATCACATTAGTCAGTCAGTGACAATGACAAAGATTGATGCCAAAGCTCGTCAATGGTGCTCAAGGCAGAAGATGGTTATATAACTGAGTGGTAGAGGAAGTTTCGCCAGGTAGGCTAGCGGAGGAGGCAACCATCCTGTTCGCCATTGTATCTGACGAAATTCAAGGGGTATCGGACGTATGTGTCATCGCCCGCATAGCGCTCTTCCAGTGCCCGACTTACCTCCTATCCGCATTCAGCTCCGTTCTCAACTTCCACACATGCGCACCAGCAGCTCTTTGAACCTCTGGACCGCTAAGCCCACAGAGAAGATGTATGTTTTCCGAGCCCCATGTGGTAACTAAGGCCCCAATTTCGTGGAACCCAGGCCGGCCTAAAGGAGCCGAAGAAAAAGGCAGACGATCGATGCGAACCAAGACCCCCCTCTTGTCCAACGAATAGCTGACGACGGGCCACGTCCTCCTCTCCTTTGCTACACCACGTTCCATCACATAACGATGAATTTTAGCCGTTTTGTTCGATAGAGGAAAGGGAAAGTAGGTGGTAAAGGGGTCGGTCTTCCTCACAAATACGCATACACTGGGCCACTTCATTTAGTTTCAGCAGCGCGAAGAAACGGGGACTAAGCAGGATACACACACAGCGCTTCGTGTGTCTGCGTGTTTCTTGCTTAGTCCTCGCTTCTTCGCGCTGCTCAAAATGCTAAACATTCACCAACTCGTCCAGTTTTGGTTACACTGGGGCCACTCTTAGCCCGACTCTTCGGATTGGGCTGGCGGCCAGTTGCCTGCGTCTGTTTCTTCTTTCGACCCTTCATTTTCTCCCCCTGCTTTTCTTAAGTACAACCGCAGATAAAACGGCTTTGTGTAGGAGTGAGAAGAATGAGAAAAAATGAAAACCATGTATTGTTTATTTGTTCCGTTGCTGTTGCATGGACGCACAGAGCGAGAGTTTTCAGGGGCGGCTGCGCTCGGCGCACAAATGGCGCGTGATTCATGACTTTCAAGCTGAATGTGACGCTCCTTTTCCGCTCGCCCCGGAACAGATCCGATTAACTTTTTGCCGCTCCGAATGACCTTGGTGATCTTGCATATGGCGCCCGCATGCGCTTCTTCTCGCGACGGCCGCTGTCTACGCGCTGCCCCAGCTCCCAGGAAGGGGTTGGAAAAAAAGGCGTCACTTTTTGTCTTTCTCTCGCCTGGTGTCTTTGTTTGCTGCGTTAAGGGAAGCGTTGCTAATGCTCATACTGTTGCGAGTCGCTCGTCTGGAAGCAGGCGACGTTTCTTCTCGGTAAAATGCAACAGGGCAACGTATTTTTCTTTTCGATTGGACTTACGCAAAGCTTCATGTTTTCATATTTCAATTTCAAATATATTTGAATATACTTCCAATGATATCATGAAACAAAGACAATGCAATGCACCCGTGAGAGTGACTATGCCTGCCGAAACGCGCTGCAGTTCCACAGAACTGCGTATTTCCTGCACCTATTCGCAACAGCGTGGTCTGTTTAAATTGCTGTTTATAAGGCCCACAAATAAATTTCGGTCAGCGGAACGGTGCTTTTCATGATTAACAGTTAGTTTTAATATTTTTGAAGACATATGTGCACCTGTTAAGTACCAATGTATTGTACACAATCGTCTCTATCTATCAATGCTTAGTATCCGCTAAGATATTGATACATCGTAATGACTTCTGTATTTTATTTCACAAAACTGTCAGGCGAAAAATAACATCAAAGCAACATCACAAATCAGGAGAATTTACGCGCGTGGATCTTCATAAACATTAGGGTAAAAGATGGCTTTGTTTCGTTTGCTTCCAAGACCAGATGACTGCATTGCGATAAGTCACGTGAGTGGCTTTTAGCTATGTGTGCAAAATATGATGTGCAAAATATGATTGTCATTAAAAAAACGTATGTAGCCATGACTTTTGTTATTTTTATTATTTAATACTTGTATTTTTATTTATGTGTTTTATAATGAAATGAATATGCTTTAAGAATTGTTATTTTTATTTTATTTTATTTTTATATTTTGTTTTATTTCGTTTTTAATTATTACATATATGTTGCTGATCAAGTTGCTTAATCGAGTTTTAAAATTATTTTCATTACCACACAACTTAAGATTCACAGTTCGTGCTGGCAACATTCGCCTACAACTTCCGTCCGAGCCACTCATAAGCCAAGAAAGGCGTACGCCTTAATTAACAAAGCGTGTCGAGAAATTAGTGCAGATAAAACACCGGAAATATTTTTGGTTTTTAATTCGAGGACAGTGGAGTCGGAAGACCGATTAAATAGCATCGCTATATGACCTAGCGCGGTGAACGTTGCGGCTGCATGACAGAGTTCATCACAACGCGCAGATAAATCTTTTCCCCACATGTGCCACATCCGAAACAGAGGAGAACACACGCATCTCAGTGCCGCGCTCGGGCCATTTCGATAGCGTGAAACCTACACTACATCTAAGGAGATACATACTCCTGAACTCTGTCTCTGATCTCACGCGACCGTACTTTACCACCTCGTTCTGACGTCTTCCTCTACGTAATCAAAGACAATCCCACGGTTGCCGGAGAGGGTGGCTCAGAGTTATCTCCCTAGCATTCTATTGAGAAGGTATCTTTGGCTTGCCTTCTCCTGATAGCTATACTTTTTACTAAGTACCTGCCAGCAATCCTGCGTCTGCGTGAGGCGTTCCTGTGGGAACAATTCCCCTGCTGTTATGTGGAATGTTGCGAAAAGAAAGTCTCCTAGTAATTAGCAGATATCCCCCGGGTTGAGTATGCATAGGCATCGCGAGTGGGCGCGAAACAGGCGCTTTTCGCCACTTTTTTTTTTACTTTTCCTGTCTAATCTTATGCACGAGACGCTCGAAACATAGGGAAGGCTCCGAGGGAAATGTACTTTTATTCCTTCCTTCCTTTTCTTGTCCACCCTCTTCGGTTCGCCACAAACTGCGCCGCCTTGTCTCTCGAGTTTGATAATTATCGCCTCCCTCCCTCCCTCCCTCCCTCCCTCCCTCCCTCCCTCCTTCCCTCCCTCCCTCCCTCCCTCCCTCTTTCCCTCCCTCCCTCCCTCCCTCTTTCCTCATGCCTTTTTCCACCGACGCGCAACAAGAGAAGGCTCATTCTTACCTTCCAGCCTCATTGGTAGGAAGGCTGTGGTCGGCCCTCGTCTGTTGATGAGAATTCCGAAAGAAATTAGCAATTGGTCGTAAGTGCGCGCAGCACGGTTCTCTGCGAGTACCTGTTTGGAATTCTCTCGGCGTACGATTAAGAAACGTACGAAAAACTTTCCTCAAGACCACTCTCCCAGCATCCTAGCCGGGCTGCGAAAATTGATTGCTTTACTAACTCTCATGGGAGTTAACCCTCTTTGGTCTACTTCTATGCCTTTTTGCCCTTTTTTCTAAGGCAGCTGATGTAAACTCTCGCATTAGAGGAGCCGGATTCGCTGTACAGCATGCACTGGATAGAAAATTTGGTCCCTGTAGGCAGACATAACTAATGTTCGCGAAGTTATTGCCAGCACTCCTCGGAGTTGCGCATCGTGGCTATGAAGCAAGTACAAGGATGTTTGGGCATTATTGCTGGCAGTGTGCCAGGTTTATGGGCCTTAGTTCCTTCCGTTATTTCATTAAGGCCCAGCCTGCAAGCAGCGCGTGCCTTTCCCTTGTGGTCTTTAAAGCTAGTGTCCTACAGGACTAAGGTTTGCAATGCACAGTTAGTAAGCGCAATAAAATTTGAACCCACAAACGAACAACACGGTAAATGTAGACAGGCCTTTAATATGTATATTTTGACGTGATAATTTGTTTTCACTTGGTTTCGAGGGAATGGTAGTCATGTCGAAAGCTATATCAAGAAGCCAAGAAAAGCGAATCCCAACCACTCACTTAAGCGGTGTGACCTCCGTGCCCTCTGCCACTGAGCCTTCTGCCACAGTATTCATTAAGATTGAGGCGTAGAGGCTTTGCCGCTCGTTCGTTGCAGAGCTGTCCCAAAAGGCCTTTGTCCTGAGCGGATTAGAGAAAACGATGCTCATTACGTGTCTCAAACGCGTCGTCGTCCTAATCATATGCTGGATCCAGGACTGTGCCACATCTGAGGCACGCGAGTGGGGTGCGTTTATCCATGTATAAGCGCAACATGGGGGCGTTTCTGCCAAGACCAGCGTGGTGCTTTCTTTTATGTCGTTCTTCATCGAGAGCATCAACCAATTGTGAAAGGCCAAATACAATGAAAATTAATTGGACCGTTTCACACTAACCAAAGGGCCGATACCCAATTTAAAAGCAAGTGGTTGAGCTCCTTTCCATTGAACTGATATGTGATTGACCCTTTGGACCACAAAGCGAGAACGTCATTGCGTCTGTGTGTGTGTGTGTGCGCGTGCGTGCGTGCGTGTGTGTGTGTGTGTGTGTGTGCGTGTGCGTGCGTGTGTGTGTGTGTGTGTGTCAAAGGAAAGGAAAGGCAAAGGAAAGCAATATTGTAACGTAAGGTTACAAGAAGTCTCCTGCGCCGAGGAACACCGGCAGCCAGTCAGGTCAGCACGAGACGGAGCAGAGCCACTTCGTCTTTCTCCAATGGCCCGTTGCTTTCTTCCTCATCTTCTAAGGAAGGCATGTGTCATTGCCCCCCTTGTTTGCAGCATCGCCTCGATGCGGCCGACTAGGAGCATACTGGTGAGCTACGGGCTGACAGATAGTGGGCTAGGTTGGTACAGGAGGAGCACGACACAAAACGGGGCACTATCAGTCTTCAGATCGGTCAGCAGGGCGGCCGTGGTAGGGTTTCATTCGGACGACGTGTACAATGTCAGTGAGCTTGCGTCGTCTGCGGCTTGAGGGGTCTCGGGTGGAAGATTCTACTTCGTAAGTAACGTCACTGATGCGGCGGAGGACACGGTATGGTCCGAAGTACCGGCGCAGTAATTTTTCAGACAGTCCGCGATGGCGAACCGGTGTCCGAATCCATACATAGTCTCCAGGCTCGTAGGAAACGAAGTGCCGTCCCTGGTTGTAGCGATCAGCGTCTAGTTGCTGTTGTAGGTATATGCGCTGCCGTGCCAGCTGCCGCGCTTCTTCTGCACGCTGAGCAAAACTAGCGACGTCCATATCAAGTTCACTTTCGCAGTCGGGGTATACGGGCAACATCGTATCCAGGGGAGTGGTCACTCGGCGGCCGAAGACAAGCTCGAAGGGAGTAATCCGCGTGGTCTCTTGAAGTGCCGTATTGTATGCAAACGTGGCGTATGGGAGAATTTGATCCCAGGTCTTATGCTCTATATCCACGTACATGGACAGCATGTCGGCCAGAGTTCTGTTTAGCCTTTCCACCAGGCCGTTAGTCTGCGGGTGGTACGCCGTGGCCCGTCTATGGCTAGTGTGTGTAAGATTCAGCACTGCTTTAGTCAGGCGGGCCGTAAAAGCTGCCCCACGGTCGGTAATAATGGTAGCCGGGGCGCCATGGCTCAATACGATGTCGTGAACAAAGAATGCTGCGACTTCGGTGGCAGTTCCATTTGTGAGCGACGCGGTCTCAGAATACCGGGTCAGGTAATCCGTCGCGACAACAATCCAACGGTTTCCATTAGTTGACTTTGGAAAAGGGCCAAGAAGATCCATTCCCACTTGTTGGAAAGGAGTTTTCGGTGGAGCAATAGGTTGAAGAAATCCGGCTGGTTTCATGGGGGGAGATTTTCGACGTTGACAGTCACGGCAGGTTTTAACATAAGATCGTACTGAAGGTAATAATTTCGGCCAATAATACTTGGCCCGAATTCTGGCAAACGTGCGACTAACTCCCTAGTGGCCGGCGGATGGTTCGTCGTGACAAGCGCTCAAGATGTCAGGCCGTAGGTTCATAGGTACTACGAGTAGGAATGTCTCTTGAGATCTTTCAAAATTGCGCTTGTAGAGAACCCCACTTCGTAAAGTGTATGACTGCAAGCCACGACGAAAAACAGGCGGTACCCGACCACCGCGGCCTTCTAGGTACTCGATGAGCGGCGCCAGCTCCTGGTCCTTGCGTTGAAGGTCAGCCATATGGGATTGAGTAATGGCCCCAATGAAGGGAAAATCGTCGGCGTTTTCCCCTGCAGCGGAGTCTAAGGGCGCGCGTGATAAGCAATCTGCGTCTTGGTGTTTAAGTCCCGACTTATAAACAACGGTAACATCATACTCTTGAAGACGAAGGCTCCATCGAGCCAAGCGTGCCGACGGGTCTTTGAGGCTGGCCAGCCAGCAAAGCGAATGATGGTCGCTGACAATACGGAAGGGTCGTCCATACAGGTATGGTCGAAACTTGCTTATGGCCCAGATTACCGCAAGACACTCCTTCACCGTCGTTGAATAGTTCGCCTCCGATCGGGATAGTGTTCGACTCGCGTAAGCTATAACTCGTTCTACGCCATCTTGCCACTGGATAAGTACAGCCCCAAGGCCAACGTTGCTGGCATCAGTGTGGACGTCAGTCGCTGCGTTTTCATTGAAATGGGCGAGTATGGGGGGCCTGTGGAGGCGGCTTCGGAGCTCCTGGAAAGCTTGTTCTTGATCGCCTCCCCACAGGAAGGGTATGTCTTCTCTGGTTAGGGCTGTCAATGGTTCAGCTATCATGGAGAAATCTTGGACGAAGCGTCGGTAGTAAGAGCAAAGGCCCAGAAATCGCCGAAGTGCCTTTTTATCGCTGGGACGTGGAAAACTTGACACTGCGGTAGTCTTGTCGGGATCAGGGAGAACGCCCTGTCCACTGACAACATGGCCGAGAAAGCGAAGTTCTTTGAAAGCGAAATGGCATTTCTCCGGCTTGATTGCTAATTGTGCGCTTTTGAGTGCTTGAAGCACAATGCGCAACCGGTCCAGGTGTTGCTCGAAAGTAGGCGAGAAAACGACGACATCATCTAAGTACACTAAGCACGACTGCCACTTCAGACCTGATAAAACCGTGTCCATCATACGTTGGAACGTGGCCGGCGCAGAGCAAAGACCAAACGGAAGCACCTTAAACTCGTATGGGCCGTCGGGCGTCACAAATGAGCAGAAGTACCTGACATCGCGTAGTGGTGGTGGTGAAAAACTTTAATCAAAGAGAGCTCGAGGGTAAAAAAAAAAACCCTGCTGCATGGTCGGTATCCTTAGTCCGGGACACCGCATGACGAGGCCCCGTCTCGCGCCCGCTTGACCAGAGCCCTTTGGGACTCCAGTGTCGAGCAGTTGAGGAGGGCAGTCTCCCATGCCCTCCCATACGGACAGCAACCGTAGGGCTAGGCGAGTTACGAAGCGACGTCTTCGCCACGCCCTGCAAGGGAACACCCCAAGGCTCTGTCATATCGCCTGTACTCTTCAACATGGCGATGCTAGGACTAGCGAGAAGGCTCAAAGAGATCCCGGGTATTCAACACGCGATGTACGCCGACGACATTACCGTATGGACCACCCAAGGGTCGCTAGGAGAGAAACAAGATCGGTTACAAGAAGCTGCCACCTGCATAGAAGACTACGTAAGGGAGAGAGGCCTGAGGTGCTCGACCGAAAAGTCGGAGATCATCAGAATAGGGAGACACCCCACCCAAGCTTCACTGGATGTCGTCCTCGAAGGACAGCTGATCCAGGAAAAGAACCTGGTCCGCATCCTGGGTATATGGCTGCAAAGTAGCCGCAAATGCAGTCACACCATCACCCTGCTCAAGAGGGCCGCGGAACAAGTGGGAAGAATGATCAGCCGAGTATCTCAGAGAAGATACGGAATGAAGGAAGAAGACACTCTAAAACTCGTAAACAGCTTGATCGTCAGCAGGGTCATGTACTCGCTGCCTTACCACGCTACAACGAAAGCGGAGAGGGAGCAGGCCGACTGTGTCCTCAGGAAGGCCTACAAGATCGCTTTGCACCTACCCAGGAACGCATCAAACGAAAAACTGCTCCAGCTCGGAGTCAGCAACACCTTCGACGAGCTCGCAGAGGCTCAAACAGGTGCACAACTGGTTAGACTCAGAGGCTCCCCCACAGGAAGGGCGCTCCTGAAGAGGTTGGGTCGGAACACCGGTGGTCTGGCTGACAGATACACAGAAGTACCAGACGACCTCAGAAGGACTTTCAATGTAGGGCCATTGCCTAAAAACATGGATCCCAACTTACACGAGGAGAGGCGGAGGGCTAGGGCCGAGCAGATGGACAAAAGGCTAGGCCGATCCGAAAACACACTATATACGGACGCTTCTATGTACGCAAGCGTAGAGAAGCGCACAGCCGCTGTAGTGGTAGTCAATGGTACAGGGGAAATGACCTCCTGCGCTTCAGTGGGAGTGTCGGGGATAGCGGAGGCCGAAGAGATTGCCGTCGCGCTGGCGGTAGCCGAAGGCTATAGAAGAGGCCACTCCCTGAACATTCTAACGGACTCGAAAGAAACATGCAAGAGTTATACGAAGGGCAACATTAGCGGCATCGCCCTTAGGATCATCGGCGAGGCGGCAGCTTCCGCTGGAAAAACGCCTATACAGCATATCATCTGGGTGCCAGCTCACGCAGGCGTAGCAGGAAACGAAAGGGCGGACAGCCTGGCTCGAGGGCTCACTTACCGAGCAGGCTTATCGGACGCCCCGGAGTTACGGCTACTCACGTGCGAGGGAGGCTACGCAGAGACCCTACAACTTTATAGGGGAACTAGATTGAGGTATCCACCACCACACAGAGCACTGACTAGGGAAGAGGCTGTAGGATGGCGTAGGCTACAGACGAACACTTTTCCTAACCTGTACATATACAGCAAAATGTCACCAACGCAATTCAGATCAGACTGTCCCTGGTGCGGCGGTACACCTACACTCTATCACATTACCTGGGAGTGCGAAAGAAACATAGCATTCCACAATTATCAACCACCGAGTGAGGAGCAATGGGAGAGCTGTCTCTCCAGCAGCGAGCTCGAGGTCCAGAGGGCCTTGGTACAGCACGCTGTTGAAGCGGCACGACTCAGTGGAGCCCTGGTCTGAGGGCCCACCCTTGCTCGAAGACTCAAGTCGCCAGCGCCCAAGCAGGACGACCAAGAAGTCTTCATCTCCGCGAATCTCTTGAAAGAGCAATAAAAGTTTTCTCTCTCTCTCTCTCTCCCATGCCTCTCGGGTGGGGGAGGGGGGAAGGTGAGGATTCCGAGTACATGCCCACACCATGTGAAAGATATCGCAGATCTCTCCACAGTGCGGGCAGCGCCCATCTGTGTTCGGATCGAAATGTTTTGCTATTGCAGGACAGAGAAGGGTTCCTGTCTGCAGGCGCCACAGAGTTCGCTCCTCCGCCTTACTCAGCCCCTTGGCAGGTGCCGGGTAGAGACGGTGGCTGTCGCAATAATAAATTAGGATTTCGCGGAACCGCAGAAGCGGTTTATGAGCTTCTGAGCCAGGAGAGCTAGGATGAGGAGCCCGGTGTGTGAGCGCTCGGGCGGCCGCATCAGCGGCCTCATTGCCTCGTAGACGCTGGTGGCCAGGAGCCCAGATCACTTTTGTGCGAGTTGGATCGGCGAGAGCGCGTCTTAGAATTTGCGAGGCAAGAGGTGATATTTCGCCTGCAAGATAATGTTCACAGGCCCGGCGAGAGTCTGTGATAACCGTTTTCGATTTTGGATCGGCGGCAGCGAGAGCTATAGCGACTTCCTCCGCTCGTGTTGAATTTGGGGCCCGAAAAGATAGCCCATCGACATTCATTCCCCGGTGGACTACGGCAGCCGTGAAGAATCGCGCGGGCGACGGCCCTGTGGTGTCCACGTAATCGACGCCCTCTTTATAGCCATATTGCCTCTCAAGCGTGCGAACCCGCGCTTGTCGTCTGCCTTCATGTGAAGCCATGTCCATGTTACGCGGGAGCGGAGCGACCAAGAGCATGTGGCGCCACAGCACCGGGATGTGCTCCGTCCCCTCTGGTATGCATGTGTGTTGGATGTGTAAGCGGTTTAGCAGGCGGCGCCCAGGCACCGTCTGCGATAGCCGCGTATATTGGTTCACGAGTCGGGCCTCCCGCAACTCCTGATAGGAGTTTACCACTCCCAACGCCTTCAGTTTGGCGTTGGAGGTAGCCACCGGGAGGTCCAGTGCTCGCTTTGTTGCCTTCCTGATGATGGCGTCAATGCGCTCGTCTTGTTGGCATCGCGTAGACGGTCGAGGGCATCATCAATCCTGGGGAGCGGATAGACGTCCTTTTTGGTCACGTTGTTTAGTTTCCGGTAATCGACACAGAATCTCAGGGTGCCATCTTTCTTCTTGACGAGGACTACTGGCGACGCCCATGGGCTCGTCGAAGGCTGGATTACGTCGTCCGCAAGCATCTCATCCACTTGCGTTTGAATGGCTTCACGTTCCTTAGGAGAAACCCGATACGGGCGTTGGCATACCGGTAACGTGGCCTCATCGGTTATTATGCGGTGCTTGGCGACAGGAGTACGACCGACCTTGGAGCCAGTGGCGAAACAGTCTGCGAAATCAGTCAGAAGAGCCGAAAGAAGATTCCTTTGATCGGGCGTGAAGTCCGGGCTAATTTTAACGGTTTGAAAGAGACGGCAAGATGTAGCCTCTTCTTGAGGGTTGGCCCCGGCGGTGCATCAACGAGGCGAGGCAGTTACGTCGTAAAGGAAGGCAGCAGCCGTTTCTTGGCGAGGTGCCGCATCTCCTTAGCAAAATACGTCAGGAGGACAGTAGCACAACCGTTACGGAGTTGAACGAGTCCTCGAGCAACGGCTATCTCCTTCTCTAGAAGTAGCGGGAGGTGCCCATCCGCGATGCCGTCGTAGTCGTGAAACAAGTCATGACGCACAAGAACAAGCACACTAGACCGTGCTGGCACCCTCACGTCATCGTCGACAATAAGCAGAACGTTGAGTTCCGGATCCTCGATTTCAATGCGCTCCACGGCCCGTTTCGTCGAGAACGTCACACGCGCTTCTTTCAGGTCAATGACAGCGCCGTTAGTATGCAGGAAGTCTAGGCCAAGGATCAAGTCTTTCGAACACTCGCGAAGTACCACGAATTCTCTGACATACACAAAACCCCGGATGCCGACACGCGCTGTGCACTTGCCTACAGTGGTAATCAAGTGACTCCCCGCCGTGCGAATTTTCGGGCCGGACCAGTGCGTCCAAACTTTCTTCAATTCGCGGGCGAGGCCGTGGCTCATTACCGAGTAATCAGCACCGGTGTCTAGTAACGCCGTTACATCGGTTCCATCAATCATTACGCGCAAATCGGAGGTAGTGTGTTGGATGCTGTCGCCACCTGTCCCAAGCGGAATGTCGTCGTATCAGTCGAAGGTAGCCCGTCAGATGCTGTTGCTACCTGACCCCAGCGAAATCTCGTCGAGTCTGCGGCGTGACGAGGACGGAGGATATTCACATTTCGCGACATCAGCGACCCTGCCTCCGAAGGCCGCTGACATTAGTTTTCCCGGCGAGGGCTGGGAGAGCGTCGGCGTCGGGGATAGCTCGGACTTGAGGAACGGTAGCTTGTCGGGGACGTAGACCGACGCTCTTGGTAGCCGGACTTAACAGGATGCTGTTGCGCAGCAAGGTGGCTTGCGATTTCAGTAGGCCGCTCGCCATTTTGAGGGCAGGGGTCGTCCGGTGCGAAACCCCGCAGGCCGACGCGGCGGTACGGGCACGCCCGGTAGAGGTGACCTGCTTCACCGCAATGGAAGCAGAGGGGCCGACGGTCGCGGGCCCGCCATACTTGACTCTTACGGGGTCGCTGATAGGTTGGCGGAGGGGTGTAGCGAGGAGGACCCTGCGGCTCCACTGCTGGAGCTGCGGTGTTGACACTGTGGTCCTGCGTGGGAGCCCTACGTAGGACGGACGCGTAGGTGGGTCTCGCGTCGAGCTGGTAGGAAACGTCAGGAACTCGCTCAGCTGCCATACGCACCTCGTCCCGGACAACTTCAGCTAGAGATGGAAAGGTCGGCGTGTTGCAAGGCATCCGGAGTGCTTGCAGTTCTTCTCGCACGACATAACGGACGAGGTTGCGTAGTGCATCCATATCGCTACCGCCCTGCATAGGTAGTGCGTCGGACCCAATGATGTTAACGTCGCGATTGTATTGACGAGTCCGGTGTTGCAGCGTCGTCTCCATGGTGGTAGCCTCACTGAGGGACTCCGCAACAGTGCGCGGTGGGCTGCGCACTAGTCCTGCGAAAAGTTCTTGCTTCACGCCCCGAATCAGGTGGCGCAGCTTCTTGTCTTCTGGCATCTGTGGGTCTGCGCGCTTGAAAAGACGCGTCATGTCCTCATAAAACATGCGCACGCTCTCGTTTTGGCGCTGGTTGCGCGAATGCAGCGCAGCTTCTGCTCGCTCCCGGCGGTCAGCACTTGGAAAAGTGGCCTTCAAGTCACGACAGAAGGCTTCCCAGGATAGAAAGGAAGCCACATGGTTTTCAAACCATGTCCGCGCCGACTCTTCAAGAGCAAAGTAGACGTTGTGGAGCATACGCTCATCGGTCCACCCGTTATAACGTGCCACACGCTCGAAGGCCTCAAGCCAGTCCTCCGCGTCCTCGAACACGTCTCCATGAAAAGTCGGTGGTGTTCGCGGCTGATGGCAGGGGATGTTTGCGGGAAGCCTACTGTCAGATGTCATTGCCGCAGGTGTTACAGGGGCCCGAGGCTGCGTCGTCCTGGTAGCGGCCGGAAGGGGTCCAAATTCCGGGGGCTCTCCTCGTAGGCGGCGGCCGAGGCGCTGATGTACCGGAGTAAGCTCCGTAGTGAGAGGTAGATTATGCGCTGGAAGCGTACCCGGCACTGCCTCCACCAGATTTGTAACGTAAGGTTACAAAGAAGTCTCCTGCGCCGAGGAACACCGGCAGCCAGTCAGGTCAGCACGAGACGGAGCAGAGCCACTTGGTCTTTCTCCAATGGCCCGTTGCGTTCTTCCTCATCTTCTAAGGAAGGCATGTGTCAATATTTTGTGCTTAGCAGTGCTAAACCGCATAGTATTGTTTTCAATTTATTTATCAATTTAATTCTACAAGAACACACAAATACTTCTACTTTTTACAGATGCCAAAAAGGCAATAAAAGATGCCTCCACTCTTTATGCTGCACTTTAGGTATTTTTAAACCTTGGCTAATATTATCTGGGACCTCTGCTATTACTACCAGTTCTCCCAATTCGTTCTCTCTGTAAGAAATCTTAGCGCGCTTTAAAAGGCGACATGCGGCCAACTCCACAAATCTGTTCTACTGTCCTTTAATCAAAGAGAAAAAATTGGTAGAGGTTGAAGGTAATTAACAGTGCAGACGTGCGAAATGAAATGTTGATTTTTCAACTGGAGGGGACACTTAAGATCCGCCTTAAAGGTATCTTGAGATATATTTAGCGGGTTAATGTAAATATATGCAGAATTGTTTATTCTCTATTCAGCATTCGTAGATGGCGCCGAGTCCTCATGCGACTACCCGCTCAGTGGCGCAGCAGTAAGCGATGCGCTACTGCACTGCCAGGTGCAGGCGGCTGTTTCCCTCCCAGCCGCCTCTAGACATTGTGCAATACATGTTGCTTTGTCGAGCAGCCTCTCACGCAGGAGGCGTGATGCCCCTCCGAACATACCCGATCTTACCAGAGTAACTCGGGTGGCCTCGAGTAGTAACTCGGCTTGCTAGGCAACGTCACAAGATTGAAAGAACGTAACCGATCAACAGGTTTTTGCTTCTGAAACGTATACCGGGGCATTTACAGCAGCCCTAAAGACCGAAAGGTGCCATAATGCAAGGACAAGGCCTCACCTTTCTTTACACAGAATCAGAGCTTAAGGGCTGCCATGAGTGCTTCGCTACGCGGCTAAGAAACAAACCACCTTTGGCGGGTTACTTTTGGTGAAGACTGCACGTACGCGTACGCACGGTGCCAAGATTCCTGTCGGTGTTGGTGAGGGCATGAGGGTTTTCGCACTAAAAGGCACAGCTTCACGCGAAAGTCTGCTCCCGATGCCTCTGATTGATGGCCCTATTTTCTTTACTGCGTTCCTAGATACTCCTCCTTGTTAGGTCGCGCAACAGGGGACTTCCTTGAGAATGTGTTAACCTCTTTTCACACCAAAGAACTGCGCATTAAATATGAAGTAATGCCATTTGCAAAGCTACACAACCGTACGATTTTTAGGACACGCAAACAAGATTTAAACATCGAATCTGGTAATTTGGCAACACTAGTCAGTCTGCAAAAAACTGCTCCTATATGCACAACCTGCCATGACGACTCATGGCGACTAAAAACATAAAACAACATATAGGCAATAAATGGTAGGAAACAGACTCAATTTTAATTGGTTTGATAGTCACAACGTTTACCTTAATGCGGTTAACTTCCGAACAATAGGTGTCATTATCAGCAACTCCTTCCAACTGGGAGATTTAGTGCTGCTTTGTTAGGTTTAATTTGGAGCGATGTGGTGCCCATTCCATGTAAATTGATTGTGTATTTTTTTGTTTTTAGTTGCTTGGACACTTTTGCTTCTTATCTTTGACTGCCGAATATATTCTTTGTGAATGCATTGGTGCTGTCATTGCTGTTTTGTTTGTTGTTTTTTGAAGCCGAGCTGTTTTTCCACTGTTGTGCGATTTGCCTATGAGAGCGTGCGGCCTTATTAGGCGGTCCTTGAGCCAGTTTTTTCCTCGTGCTCCGAGTGTCACATGCACATTGTATGCGATATAATACAAATAAACTTTAGTTCAAATAACCTCTAATCGTTCGCTTCTACGTTTCTGCCCCATTTGTGAGTGCCGGCAAGATGCAACTAATACATGGTAGTCTGTGAAGGAATACCGGTCACCTGCCATTAGCAAATACGCTCCAGCCCATTCCTACTCAACTATTTATTGCAGTCTCGTTGTCCGATTATAAAGTTACTACCTGCACTATGTAGGTACGGTCAGAACCTGCTTCTTACCACTTCCATTGCCTGCATACCTATCAGAATCCGCAGTTTCTATCCGAGACTTATACACTAGTTTCTTGTTCGGTGCATTGATTTTTAGGCCTGCCGCTTTACTTGCCCTGTCTAATTCATCGATTATGTTGTTCAATCCATTCTTGTCAATCTTACATGCCAGCTTTTAGCCCAGGTGACCCATCAGAAGTTTCTGAAAAAATAAAGAATTAAAATTGGATTGAAAACTCGCTCAACAAGTAAGCGCCTTCAGCAAATAGCAGATTACTAAGGTATTCTGCCTTTACTCGTTTTCCCAGTTGTTCTGTTGTTGTTGTTGTTGTTGTGACTGAGAGAAGGATGAAGAGGAAATTGCACGGGCCTGCTACTGGCTCTAGCCAAGCCACCACCGCTGCCACGTGCAGATAGAGGAGAGTTAAAAGATCAGAGGAAAGAGAAAAAGGAAATAAAAGACGCGCGTCGCAGCAACAACTGCGTCCGCCGGAGCGGACGCTGCTCAAAAAGAAGCGGCCGAAGCCGCGCTCGCCGAAGCGAGAACAGATACTCCTCGTGGCCGCAGCCGCGCTCCTACTCCCAGTTGTTCTCCATCCTGATTTCTTAGTACATCCAGTTATACGCAGTCAATAGGACTGGAGCGATCATGTCTACCGGCCTGTTACCCATCCTTATTTGGATTTCATTACTTTTTCCTATGGAGGGCAATGCTTTCTCTGCAGTCGTTATAGATATCTTTCAGTATCTTGGCCATTTTCTCTGCTAAATTCCGACTTTATAACGCCTGCCTGACTGCTGAAGTCTAGACTGAGTCAAATGCTTCCTCGTAGTGTACGATGTCTATTGGACAGGGTGGTTATATTTTGCTCTTTGCTCTATCACGGTATTTATAGTGGCAGCATGGCTTTTTATGGAGTAGCTACGACAAAAGCCGGCCTTAATTTTACCGCGAAGAGCTGTTTCCGGGCAGTCACCCAAACAGGAAGTTCGGTCCCGTCACAGGCGCGCTATCGCCGTGTCATTCCGTGCGTCTAACGCGCCGAACTGCCGAATACAAAAGAGAGGGGATCGACGCCGCAGTAACCCACACCCCTACACAAGCTTTCGTCACAAATTAGCCGCAGTCGTGGAAGCGGCCTGGCAGGCGTGCTTCTTTATTCCACCCCCCCCCCCCCCCTTCCA
The DNA here is from genome assembly GCF_055824585.1 of Amblyomma mixtum. Classification (NCBI taxonomy): domain Eukaryota; kingdom Metazoa; phylum Arthropoda; class Arachnida; order Ixodida; family Ixodidae; genus Amblyomma; species Amblyomma mixtum. The sequence continues at coordinate 37,460,995 of NC_143017.1, read as the reverse complement.
ACTCCTTCTCCAGCTCTCTGTCCTACTTCAGCGACAGCGAGAGGCTCCCATATTTTCTTGCCTTCGTGTAACTACCCTTTTCTCCTGTGGCCAGCTCCTCAGAAAGGGTGAATTCGAGCGAAAAAAGTAGCTTCGCTTAGCAGCGGAGACGCTAGGCGTTCCTCTCCCGCTGTACTAGCTCGAATGCTGTCACCTTGCCGACGGCGGAGCCGGCCAGCTTCTAAAGAGGACATTACTAGGAAGAGCAGCTCTGGAGTTTATGGAGTAAGACTAGAGCGGCTGGCTGCGCTAAGTGCGCTTGCTTAGTTCGGCACCAATATAGAGCGGTTACCATGTAAACGCTATGCAAGACCTAGCGATAGTGTTGCAGCGTTGCAGCCGGTCTCTGTCGGTGTATTAAAGACTATCATCCTTGAAACCTAATGCACTAGCTGCACTTAAAAGGGATTACTCTCGGCGCTCCTTTTCAAATTCCTTGCGGGCTAAGAAGCAAGGGTGGTCGGGCTGGATTTAGGAGCCGCGGCCGTTACGCAGGAGTCGAAGAGCAGAAAGAACGCGAGCATGGGGACAGCTTTTCGCTGAATTGTTTGCGTTACGCAACAGCTTAGACGATGCAATTTTTGGTTGACTGAAGTTTAATGTTGTCTTGATTTAGTTAGCTATTTCCTCAGTTAATACCTTGCACGCAATGAATAGTAAACTCGTTGATCTGTATTTTCTGATGACCCTGACGTCCACATTCTTCTGCATCAAGGTAATGATAGCGCTCAAAAACTCCAGTACTTTCGACGTTGTGACGCATTGCGTACACACTGTGGCCAGATTATCTACCAAAATATGTCCAGCGTTCTAGATAAGATATTCTCTTACCTGATCCTCACCAGCTGCTTTCCCGCTCTGGATTGCTTCTAAGGCCTTCTCATCCCCTTTAGTTTGCGGTGGAGTGTTAATTGTTCTGCAGTACAGCCTCTTTCATTATGAGCTGATTACTTCGAACCCTCTATAGATATCTGTAGAACTCCTCGTTTTCTTTGACTGTGTTCCTCATATTGGTAATATTTCCCTCCTTGGATCTTGGGAAATCCATCGACATTTTCTGCATCAGCTTCCATTTCGCAGCTGTGAGGCTACCCACATCCTCTAAGGCACGCTCGATTACCTCTATTTTATACCTCTTTGTGTAGGTTACCTTACGAATATTGGTTGACCAAGGGGAAAGAATTATTTCCGCCTTCTTGGAAGCCTTGCAGTTTAGGCCACGAATTATGATAACTAATCAGAGGTGTCTTAGAGGTCTTGTTACTGAATAAGTTATGCTAGACGGTATGATTCCTAAAATAAGTGCAGGTGGTATGATTCGGAAAACCAGTCACAAGCGCTCTATAGGTCATGTGGACATGGGGTCAGATTGGCGGGCCAACCGCGCTGGTAGAGCGGTTAGGGCGCCCCCAAAACTCCACACGGACAAGGGGGATCTCGACTCCAGTGAGCGACTATTAGCTGCGCTGTAAATAATTGGAATGGAAAAGCGCATCTACTCCAGAAACTATTAAATGGTTAAATGCCTCAGATATTAAAATGATGCCCCCCGCTAAGATATTTTGATGTTGCTAAACCAAGCCCTGTCCCGGATCGCCGGGCCCGCCATGGTGGCTCAGCGGTTAGCGTGTGCCTAACACTCGAAACAGGTGCAGACGCGGTAAAGGTAGAAAATGTTACCTGTCGCCCCGATATTGTGGGGCTGCTGAACCTAGCCCCTGGCCCAGAATTACGGGCCCACCACGGTGGATCATAAATTAGTGTGCGCCCCACACTCGACACATGGTGAAGACGACTTAGAGATGGACAATGTTGCTTACCATTACGACATCATGTTATTAATAAACCGAGCCCCTGAGCAATGGCAGGCCGACCTCCTGGCTCAATCACTAGGGTGGCCTAGCACTCGACAGTGGCCCATACGGCTAAAGGAAGGAAAATGTTGCTTACGGCAATGATATTCTGGGTGTACTAAACCGAGCCCCTTGCCTAGAATGGCGTGCTGACAGCGGTGAATCAGTAGTTAGGGTCCGCCCAAAACTCAACACAGGCGCAGATGCTCGTGCATGCAGTAAGCAAATAAATATGCGGGGTAAAATACTCTTAAGGCGCAGCGCGTCGACTCAGGGCAGTGGTTTTCAATGAAGTCGGGCTGCGAAGCCGATGTCGCCTTCCCCGGAGAAAATCCCCTGTTCAGTCTTCCCAACAATTTCTACATCTTGAACCCTAGACAGCTGGAGGCCACTGGTTGTGCTCCGCGGTTTAACACGCCAGAATCGAAGGCGCAGATGAGGTAACACCGCAACAGCGCTGCGGTCGTGTTGCTCTCTTGACGGTGTGATGAATTCTGCGCTGTTAGTGTGTTCTCCAGTTCCCTATCTCCAGTCCTCGTTCGGACCTTCTCATCATGCTTGGCGGCTACGGTGCACCAGTGTACTCTGAAAGATGATGCACTCTCAACCATAGGATTTGGATTGGCGTGACGCATATGAATTGGAAAAGACATCAAAACGTTTATTCGAGGCCGCTATATAGCGCGAAACTCTGTAAATACCGGGCCTATTTAATTTCTCACCTGGTGTGTCATTGCTTAGGTGCTCCTTTACCCAACCACGGCAAAATTAAAGCATTTTCGCTACTTGTGGCCCCATCAATGTCTCGAAGTTTATCGCGCGCAGCGCTGTGAGAAAATTTTGCTTCGTTGCAGATGTTTTCTTGCCTTTCCCGCTAAATGTGCTGTGGACTAACACACGAAGTGCAACATTCCGTTGGCCTTAATAGTGTCTCCGAATTAGTCTGGTGTTGCGAGCGAAAAATAATGATGCCTGGAAAAAGCGGCAGAGTAAGAGTTTTTGTCATAACATTACATTCTAACTCGAAGCTGAAGAACAGGTCTGCTTTTCAGATTCTCTACTTTCTTATTCTCTGTGCCGCAGATATTCGAAGTGTGCCCCACAAAATACAAAGTTTATCCAACGTGCAACCCTGTCAACTCATCTTTCGTGTTATTTTCCCGCGACCTTCTTCAACTGTCAGCCCTCTTTTGAAGCGTTTTAAAAGACAGCCAAGTCCACTCCCCTTGGTTTCATAAACTGCGCCCAAACTTCGGGTTGCTCGTGCGTGCTCGTAAACCGGAACAAAGGTATACCGGAAGCGACCTTTTACATCCTTCTGGAAGCCGGTGGGGTGTCCGGTCAGTGGTCTCGCAAGTTCCAGGAAGTTTTAAGGGCAGCCTGCAACGACACTTGAGAACTGTCTCCATCACGCGAAGCGTAGCAGATTTTCTTGTCATCTTATGGGGCCGGACACCGTTGCCGGCGGTACTCAGCTCCATTGTTGTATGGAACTTTATTTTGCGAAGGCTCTGAGTTCCCAAGTTGCCAGAATTATGTGTTCTTAGTACCGGTGATGGCAGCTGCTCTTCGGTTTGACTAATAGAGAATGATGGCTGCAGCCGAAACTCGAAGCACGCAAAAATACCTGTTATGATTTGGACCTTTACAAAAATTTATCGAGTAAGAGAATTAAACCAGTATAAATGGTTCCTTTTATGTAATCAGTGGATATATTAGAGAGCGTAATGGTTGTGATGTTCAGTGATGTTAGCAGAGGTGGTTATGGTCGTGTTATTGAATGTGTATGGAACGTAGCAATAGGTTTTCAGTTTTCAGTTTATTTCCAGAAAAAACTTCTGGTGGGACACCTGGGCTAAAAGCTGCTTTTGTCAGCTTGACGAGGCCCAGGGCCCAGCATACAAGGCAGGGCAAGCCATACAACAATTGAAAAACAGCAAAATAAAGGAACATAAAAATATCAATACTTAAACATACAGCACAGAAAGACGTGTAAAATGCGGTAACAAGTAGAAACGTGTGTACAGTTTTGAAGTAATGTAAAAACTGGAAAAAACATATATATGGATGATTTAAACACATTCAAAATCAAAATAAATAACATCAGTCTAACACAAGAGAGAGAAAAACAGTGCACAATAAAATAACAAACAGTTTATATAAGGTGGTTACAATGATTGTGTGATGTGAAACAAAAATATAAAGAAAAATATTTGGGACAATCGAAAACAGTTATTCACCATGATTAGGGTGTGGCTTGCGACCCTACTCTATGCGTGAAAGGTTAGTTAAGGCACCATAGAATATATAGAAACCGCGGCTGTGTCTCAGTGGCTATTGTGCTAGGCTGCTGACCCGAACGGCGAAATGCTAAAGGCATGTGTTTTGTCCGACGTCAGCGACCGTTAAAGAACCGCCGCTCGTCGAAATCAGCCGCAGCCTTTTACTACGGCGTCCTTCGTAGCCTCAGACGCTTTGTGAGGTTAAATGTCGTAAAAACTTGATCGTTTTGCATATTCTCATTGGTCTTCATCCACTTCTGCAAGAAAACTCGAGTTCGCTATCCAAGAAGGACAACAAATACCTCTATGTAATGTTCTAATAATGCCAAACAACAATTACTAAACCCTAATCAAGATGATCAGGGGTATGAAAAATAAGGAACAGGAAATCGGATCAGCAGGATACTTAACAAAGAATAGACCTATTACAATGCTGCACAGTCGAATCAAAACGTACTGGCGGTGTAAGACGCAAAACTTGAAGTAATCCAAAACTTTTTTCGCGCACCATGGTGCGATGTAGTTCGACTTGAATGGCTCAATCCTCATTTTTAAGCAATGCGTCTCTCAATTACGCGATGCTTGAGAGATATGCACTGCAATACCGCTTTACATGTACCCGGTTTTTTCGAAGCGCTCTGGTCGAGCAATTTTATTGGCAAGAACTTTTTTAAGATAACATCAGAAACGGTATGGGTATATAAGTGAGTCGATAACTAACGTATCCATGTGAGAAAAATGATGGTGCCCTCTATTATCTTGCTCTACACGCTGGTTTTCGTTTGCAGAAACATGGAGCAGTCACATCCGTCGAATTTCCCCTTACCAAAGCTTTTCTCTGTTTTCATGACGCAACACGTGCAGCATTGTCGCGAGAGGAGCTTGTGTTTTCTGGATGAAATAAAGTAAAAGGCTCATTTTCGCGTTGGGTTGATCACATATAGTAAAGAACTTAAACGACTTTACATCTCGACTCGGTACCAAGTGAGTTAGGAATTCATAGAAGCCACAGCTATAGCTACTGTGACTACTAGAGACTTGCGCACAAAGGTGTTGTGCAAATGGCAAACGCCAAAACGCTCGGCAAAAGAAAAGCAGGGTTTGAAAATAGGAAACTGCGTAACACACGAGTTCAGAAGAGAAGCGATAAGACAGCTATATAGCGCCAATTTCTATCTGAGTGGATCTCTTCAGCAGTGCGTGGGACGGCTATCAGGCTTAAGGGAAGGCAAAAGAAAAGAGGAGCCGGACGCAGACTGACGAAAGGAGCTTTCGACTGGGAGCCCCGACTGGAATTCGTATTCCAGGAATGCGCCCGAAACTTCTCATCGGACGTCGTTGACGCGAAAACGGCCTCGGGGAAAGGCATAGTGGGGCATCTAGGCTGGATTGATGGACAGGGCAAGCACGAGGACGCTCGGTGGGCGCACGATCCGTGGTCCTTTACAACATAAAACAATAGCCATGAAGTGCGCAGACACAGAGCCATGGCATTCAGATGCGCAGAAACTTGCAGGGAAGCAAAAAAAACAAACAAAAAGGAACCGACGGTAGTCATGCGCGAGCTTCCAAATGGCGGTCGTCACTGTGGAAATGGAACAAAACTGGAAGACGCGGAGAGGCGGGACGAGGACAAGAGGAGGGTGGTAGAGGGATGGGGCTGCGGGATGACGCCCAACGCGCCGCTGGCACCGGCTCACAGCTTTGCATAACTTCCCGCTCATTGCGTATGAGCCTCGGCGTGGTGCATCGCATAAAGCTGCCGACCGGAATCGAATTTTGTCAAAAATTTGCCGCGACCCGAAGAAAGCGCAACGGCAACCATAGCGCATGCACCAGAACGAGTGCAGCGTACTCTTTTGTGGCTGCGCCGCTCTTTCTCCCTCCCTCTTCTCTTGCTCAGTTTTTGATGCCAGAAGCTCCGTTATGCTCCTTATTTTTGCTTGGATACTAGAAGGGCGCGCGCATGTGTCTCTGTTTGTTGCGACTCTGCCTCCGTCCGCGTTCGTTTGCCAACTCTTGGGCAGAATAGATCTCCGGATATATTTCGCTATTCGCCTGTTCCCGGCACTGTGCTCTTCTTCTTCTTCTTCTTCTTCTTCTTCTCAATAATGCTTAGTATTCATGCGGCGGGGTGGCAGCATTTCAACTGGCTGTCGTCGCTGACGGAGCTGTCAACTCTGCGGAGTGGAGCTCGGGAAGAGAGTCTTTGTGGTTGATGTGCCATCCATCCACTGCAGCCAAAGAGTACGCATGCGTCATTGCAGTCGTTGTTTTCATGGCTGCCTAGACATTTATCTCACCCTGCTGTGCAAGCGAAATGTGCCCCGACGGAAGTTGCAGTTACCCGAAGATAAGCATACAGGTAGTACTCAGTGGGACTCGCACGATGCGGGATGTGAATATGGGTGGGAACTGAAATTCTACGCCTCAAGTAAGTCTTTGGAGTGGCTGCTTCGCTGGAGGCCATACGCGTTCTATGCTGACAAGATGCTGCGTTAGTCTGCATGTATACATGTGCTCATTGTCGTTGGCGTTGACAACTGTTTACTCTAACGATTGTAAGGAAAGCGCATAGCTGGCTCCCTGGACCAGCGGGCGCCTGAATCGCGTGTATAGGTACGTGGGGTGATAAGAGAGAGATGTGGGCTGCGCGCGTTAGCGCTGACAACGGTAAGCGAACACTCGCAATCAACCATTAACGGCAACCTGCCAGAGTGGCAGGGTGGGCGGGGACTTTAATGTACATATAAAAACAACCAGGAATTTATTACCTCTTATAAGGGAGAACAACCGGTTCATCTCACTCTTAAAGCCTTCTACGGCTGTTTGGTTTGGTTTTGGGGTTTAACGTCGCGAAATACTTGCGTACACATTGTGTTTAAGAACCAGGCATTAGTGGAGCAAATCGAGCCTATATCCATCTACTTCTTCAACCACAAAGCTTCCTTCATCACGATCAAGAACTGTTAGTGGAGTGTTTCTTGAAGAAGGAATATGTGTGAAAAATAAGAAGTCTGTAAATGTACATACATGTTTTGCTCGAATTCTTTGCCTCAATCTATCGAAAAGCTGAAATACCTGATGAGTTGTGCTCAAATTTCGCTTTATGATGTAACTTAATCATCGGCATTTTTTAAGGCGAAATCATTTAATGGCTCATACTCGCGGTGTCCGTCCATGCTCACGGTGTCCGTCCATGCTCGCGGTGTCCGTCCATGCTCGCAGTGTCCGTCCTTGCCAGGTAGCATGTTTTTGGGGATTGGTAACGAAGGGGTCGACCGACTAGCCCGAGGACTAACCAACCGGGCGGCCCGCCCCACGGACCCAGACGCTCTTGCCGAGGCTCCCCAGACCTTTGCCGAAATTACCAACCTCTACAGAGAGATGAGACGCCAGTTCCCGCCTCCACACCCCGACTTGAATCGAGCGCAAGCCACCTTGCTCCGCAGGTTGCAGACACACTCTATCCTTAGCCATTCTAGACTTTCACTCATCACAGACGGGGAATACGACCCCGTCTGCCAAAATTGTTACCAGGGAGAAATCGCCACCCAGGCTCACATCCTCTGGGATTGCGCGGGAAATCCGCCCCCTCGAACCTTACTGCCAGCTCCCTCCGAAGACGGATGGAACCAACTCCTCAGAAGGCCAGACAAGAGCATCCAACTGGCACTCATTTCGTGGGCCCAGGAAGTCGCCCCCACCTGGGGGCCACACCAAGCCCACCTGCCCTAAATCCCGCCAATCTATGGCAATAAAGTTGTTTCTCTCTCTCTCTCTCTCTCCGTCCTTGCCCTTGAAATGTGACCACTGTGGCCTCTCCTCCGCGCAGCGGCGCAACCTCCTCCGTAAGTTAATTTCCTGAAATCCATTTTCATCATTACGGGCACTCTTCCTTTTCTTCTTTCACTCCCATTTACTCTATTCCTCTACAAATCGGTGGCCGGTGTACACGGAGATATGCGAGACAGTCAATGCGTAATTTCCTTTCCTCGAATACAAATGTAATTTTCTTCACCACGGCCCCTTTTAGTCTTTCTTCTTTCACTCCCACTTTCTCCCCACCTGTACGGTGCGGTCGGGTGTCCACCGCGACGGTTGGTAGGCAACGGCTCTTACGGCCGCAACAACAACACAAAAGCGCGATTTAGGCGTCCACTGATCCAAGGGCCCAGTTATGCGCGCATCCTTTCCGTGAAGCGATTGGAGTGTAAAACGTGAACGACAACGCCAATGAGAACAATGAACTCCGAACGGACTACGGCCACGAAACGGGCGCCAACAGCCGCGCTCTAAAAGGGGCCGCCACCACTATCCGGACTAATTCGCCTGCAGAAGCGGAAGGAGCCGCCATCGCACTTGCTCTGGCCCCTCCACCATTGACAAAAACGTAACAGAAATTTGCACGGATTCCCAGGCCGCGTACCGGCTCTGCCTAAAGGGCGTGGCGACGGCGGCAACACATCGTATTCTTGCCACAGTCAACTCTCTCGACTGAACGGGTACTCTGTCGTGGGTCCGAGGGCATGCCTCGATCCCCGGTAATGAGCGCGTTCATGCGCTGGCCCGAGAACTCTCCTCCCGGGCCCCGGATGATCAGGCACCCAACCCTGCGAAAGAGGCCCCATCGGTCCTCTCTAACTATCATCGTACTAGTAGTGTAACTGCCATGAAAACTAACCTTTCCCTACAGCTTCTTTCCCATCGCAGGTCAATAGCTTCATTATGTACTTTTCACAAAATTTATCATAATCCTTATCTTAAAGAGAAGTTACTAAAAAGACCACCCTATATTTCCGCACGCATTGATCACCGTCACAAAGTTTGGATCCCTCCTTGTCGTACAAGATGTTTTCACGATTCATTCATACCCAGAACTTGTGTCAGCTGGAATCACCTTCCCCAGAATATTGCTGTAATTACGGATACTGCTGCATTTCGTAACGCTGTTATTAATTTTATATAAGTATGTGTCTATAACTTTGTTAATTTATTAGCTGCTGCTTTCTTTTGTGTTTTGTTTTGTGTAATGCTGCCTTTTGTTAATTCTGTTATTGATTTTATACCAGTGTGTGCTGTAACTATATTCAATTTTTCTAGCTGCTGTTTTGTTTTTTATACTTGCATGTTATTCCCACTCCCCTCTGTAACGCCTAACGGCCCTGAGGGTAAATAAATAAATAAATAAATAAATCAAATCACAACATTCTACAAACTCAGCCTCATGACACTGCCACCACCCCACAGTACCTTGTCGCCCTCATCCAGCGCCACATGGCGACAATTACAGACAGGCTGTTTTATTTCTCCCCACCGTCTCTCATGCTTTCACCCCACCTTTCCTCCTGATTGTACCACCTGTGGCGTGCCCAGATCCACACTTTTCTACTACCTTTGGGAATGTCCTTCCCCAAAAGCAGTACCCCCCATCCCCAATCCCACTCATTCTTCCCGGGAGGCTGCTTAAACGGACCGCTCAGCCAGCCGGCCAGAAATGGCTGATGGATCGGGCTTTTAGTGAAGCACAAGCCCGTGGACTCCTGGACCAGTAGGGGACCACCCTGTAAGTTTGTTTTTTTTTTGCAATAAAGTTGTTTCCATCCATCCACTACAATAAAAAAAGCGACCGCAGTCGCCAAAGACAATAAAAACCTCCCATGCGGGAAGCCCGCCACGCGCAAAGCGGTTCGGGGAAGCATTTTTTTGCGATGGTGTTTAAGTAGTTCCCGGTGAACATGGCGGGGGACCTGGCGCTGTTTCGGATCCGTGGCTGCTATGCGGATACCGAGGGTGAGTAGGATGTGGCTGCCGGTGGTGGTGCGAGACGTATGTTTCAAGGAAGCCTTTAATGGTTCATTCTTCCGTCCTTCCGGCGTTACATCTAGCGCCATCTATGACGGGTGTCCACCGAGATATGTGAGACAGTTACTCCCTCATTTCCTCTGCTCAAATACAATTTTCATTTTCTTCATTACGACACCTGTTTCTTCTGTTTCTCCTCTCACCTCTAACTTCCTCCCTTCCTCTGCGGCGCTGTTCGGGTGTCCACCGAGATGAAAGAGAATTACTGCGCCGTTTCCTTTCGTCTCAGGCGCGTTGCGTTCAAAGGTGTTTCTACAAGCAAGGCATCGCACCGAACGGGCGATGGCTTTCCGCGGATTCCCTTGTAGCGCTGAAACACGCTGCGCTTTCCACTCCTAGAGACGAAACTTAAGCGTCATTAAGTAGTGACATGATTAATTATTCATTAGACATCACTTAGTAATTAGTCAGTAGTAAGATGTGACGTCTTCTAGGGGTGATGTCACCAGTGCCACAGAGGTAGTCAAAGTGGTGCGGAAAACGCTTTTGCCTCTATGCCCTTTAGATAGTCAAAGTACCTTTTGAATTATAAACTACCACCGCCTTAGTAGCAGGAAATACACAGCCCCACACAAACACCTCACTCGGCAGGAAGCGACTATATGGCGAAACATGCAAGCCCGCGCACTGAAAAATTACCTCGACGCAATAAGATTTTGCCCACGCCAGCAAAGGCATGCCCGGCCTGCGGAGAGATTTCAGACATCCACCACATGGTTCGGAACTGCCCCGATAAAAAAGAAAGAAGTTATAGAAGTTATTTATAGAAAGAAGTTTTGGTGCAAGTAAAAATTGGCATTTTACGCACTCGCTTTAAAACATCATGACCCATGAGCCCAAAGTAGAGAGAACGACACAGTGCAGGCGGGAAGAGCGTCGATATCAAATCCCTGTAAAAATTTTTACACGAAACAGAACATAAGCATTCACTTGAAAACCGAACTGTCAGAAAACGCACGAAAGCATAAACTTCCTGCAACAAACCTAGTAAACGGGCGGAAAACTGGGCTAGTTGGTGTAGTAGTCTATTAGTAGTAGTAGTAATAGTAGTAGTAGTAGCAGTAGTAGTAGTGGCTAGTAGTAGTCTAGTAAACGGGGCGTTCATTAAAATATGAAGAAACTACTATGTTCGGAAGCAGAGTCATGAAGTTAACCTGCAAGAATGATTTAATAATCGGATGCGAGCAATCAGGAAAAAAGAAGAAACGGGCAACCAACTGTCTCACGCACAAGTGCTTTAGGCCCAGTCCTCCTGCACTAACGGGCCTGAAAATGTTATCAGGCCGCGTGGGCTCAAATTTGGAAGACCAAATAAGCGTTGCAAATATGCGATGGAAACGCTGTATGTAATGTCTGGCGCAGTGAAGGACCTGGAGTACGTAATAAATCCTTGTTGCAAGAGGGGTGTTGCAAGCCTGGGCTCGACCAAAAATTCAAACCCAATGGGGCACAAACGTCTGAGCATGACGCTCAACGGCCGGAACTCGCTCTCTCCAGTAATGCGGACTTGATTTGCAGGCATGAACTGGAACACCAAGATACTTAGGAGGCACAGAAGACCATTTTATTCCAGCATACAGGGGCGTAGTTGTGCCCTATGAACCAATTCATAGGCCAGAACTTTGGGAGCGATTCATTTGAGCACCAGAAATGATGCCAAATCGATCTATCGTGGACAACACATCATCAATGCTGGGCTTGTTAATGCAGAAAAAGCAAAATCTATCGTGGAAAACACATCATCAATTCTGGGCTTGTCAATGCAGAAAAATGTAAGATCATAAGCATGTGCTAGCAATTTGACTTCATTAGCCAAAAGATAAAACCCATGGACGTTACTGATACGCAAAACACTCAAACTGAGCGCTTCCAGGTAAAACACGTTGCGGGGCTAGTTGAGTATGCATTTTCTTTCGTTCAAATTTAAGCAGGGCTAACATTTAGGATGAAAGTTCCAGGTTCCAGGTAAAGAGCAAAAAGCAGAGCAGACATCAGACAGCCTTGCTTCAGGGAAGAGGGATTGGCACAGGATTCGAGAGCTGGCCATTAGTAATTAATCGTGTTGGAACAGATGCTGTAGCAAAGTTGCACCCCCTTAAGTACAATAGAACCCACGTTTGCTCGCTCTAGAAGTGAAAACAGAAAAGAATAGAGAGCGCGGTCAAATGCTTTCGCAAGGACGATCTGAAGCAGAGCAAGCTGCTCATGACAGCTGGAGGAACATTCGAGAATTGTACGCGCAGTGTGAACATCACTTTGACTGGAGCGTCCTCTCAAACCGCACGCCTGGTGAGATCCAATGAGTAGCGACATTGCGAATTGCAGGCGATTTGACAAGACTTTATCAAAAATTTTGTAATCCATATTTGCCAATCTAATGGGCCTGTAAAGTTCTACTGAGAGCAGTTTTCCTTCGTCATAAGTTCTCGAAATTGCTACTGTGTGGCTTTTTGTAAAAGACTGAGAAAGGGCTCCTATATCGAGCCCTACCGAGAAGACCCGCAGCAGGACAGAAGTGCAAATAGATTTAAAAGCTTTGCAAAATTTCCCTGAGCTCCGCCGCGGTGGCTCAGCGGTTACGGCGCTCGGCTGCTGACCTGAAAGACGCGGGTTCGATCCCCGCCGCGGCGGCTGAATTTCGATGAAGGCGAAATTCTAGAGGCCCGTGTGCTGTGCGATGTCAGTGCACGATAAAGAGCCCCAGGTGGTCGGAATTTCCGGAGCCCTTCACTACGGCGTCCCTCATAGCCTGAGTTGCTTCGGGACGTTAAGCCCCAACAAACCAACAACCAACCAACCAAAATTCGCCGGAAATTCCGTCAGGACCAGGCGTTTTTGAAACAGGTCTATCATCAGTTGCATATTCCACCTCCTCCTGCATCAGAGAGCCGCTAATAACAGAACAATCTTCTTCTGGTAAAGGCTCACTAAGCTGCTGAAATGCGCCAAAATTTCCGAATTAAGCGCATCAGGTAAACCACTAAACAAGTCTGTGTAATAGTCCACAAATATGGTCATCACCTCATTTGTACTGTGCACTAGTTTGCCATTGGACAACATCCCCGAAATTAACTTTGCAGTCGCATGACGGCGCTGATCAAGCAAAGCCTGTCGTGTCGGGTGCTCACATTGCAGATCACGCCTAGTACGAGATCGAACACGGACTCCCCGGTAGCATTCTGCAAGAAATCTTTGTAACTCACTTTTTATACCAAGCCAAGACCCCTTCGGTTCTTGCCTCTACATCCGCGCCCGACTAAGGCTTGTTGGGCCTGTAAGTCGTGGCAGCCGAGCAGGGTCGCCTCCCAGTCCTCCCGCGCTCGGAGGACCCGGCCTTGCAGACCGTCGCCACCGGCCGTGCTGCCAGTGTTATGGACCTCAGGAACATTAACACTGGTGTGCAGTGGGGTCGTGCGGGGACACTGGGGCGTGGCCCGAATTCCTGTTGAAATAAAGTTTTCTCTCTCTCTCTCTCTCTACCACCAACACCACCCAAAAGTCGGCAGCCTTTCAATACAGCACCTCTTTATCCTTTTCTTCTTTTACTCCTTTCCTTTAACCCTAATTTTATAGCGCGGTTCGGATCTCACTGGAATGCGAGACCGTTACTACGCCATTTTCTTTTACTGAAGCGAAAAGCTTCACTAGGCTATAGTCGAATACAACTTAAGTGTGCACTGAAGCTCCTCCCACAATCAGTCTTTGCGCACAGAATTCCTCCACCACGATAATGCAGTCCGGTGCTTAAACAATTCTTGTTACATAGACAAGAAGCTTATCAGAAGAAAAAAAATTATGAGCTCTAGAATTTTGAGACATGGATTGTTTGATATAGTCAAACATTAAAAAGCTGATTTCGTTGACAGCTGGGATTGGCCAGGGGTGTAATACAGTACGCCGCGACCGCGGCCCAGTGTTAGCAACTGCTGTTTTTTTTTAATATGTATACTACTATGTCAACACCGCGCTTCGCGTGGGCCAGATTTGCCGCTTCTGCGCATGCGCTAAACCGAGCGACGTCACGCGCAGCGCAGGTGGCCGCCGACTGCGGAATAAAGAAGAAATAAAAATGAGCACAGAAACGAGAGTAAAAAAGAAATGAAAGAAATAAAATATCAGAAAGAAAAAATAAATAAAAGACAGTGCGCCAGGAAACACTCATATCTAGGTCATATTTGAAAGGTTGTGCGCTAAAAAGACGTACACAACCTTTCAAATATGAATATGTACCAACTAGCCCGTCAAAAAGCTTTACTAATACTCATATCTAGGTGGACACCCGAACCGCGCCGTAAGGGAAGGAAAATGAAAATAAAATTGGTTTTCAGGATAGGAAACGATGCCTGTTTCTCATATCTCGGTGGATACCCGAACCGCGCCGTAAGGGACTCAAGGAAAGAAAAATGAATTGAAAACTGGGTTTAAGGAAAGGAAATGCCTGCCTGTCATATCTTGGTGTACGCCCGAAAGGAATGGCCACCACAGTACATGTCTCTAAAGCAACCTTCTAAGACAGCACCGTATTCACTACACGCGCGTCGCCTCCTCCGCCTCGGTACAGGCAGTGTGTGTACGGCCGAACGCCTCCAACGTTATCGTGGTGCTCTCAGTGCATTGTGCGCGAAGAGAGAGAGAGAGAAAAACTTTATTACAACAGGAATTCGGGGCACGCCCCAGGGTCACCGCACGACCCCACTCCACTCAAGTGTTTATGTTCCTGAGTTCCATAACACTGGCGACCTGGCCGGTGGCGATGGTCTGCACGGCCGGGTCCACCGAGCGCAATAGGGTCTCCCAGTCCTCCCAGGTCTTGAGGTTCTCTAGGTCCCTCGGGGGAGGGTCCGCCGGACAGAGAGAAAGGATGCGGAGGGAAGAAGCGAAGGGTTCTGGGCATAGGGCGCATGCCGGAGTAGGGAAGGAGGGATGATAGTGGGCTAGGGTAAGGGGCGAGGGGAGAGTGTGTGTCTGTAATCTGCGCCAGAGTGTTGCGTATCTGTTATCTAGGGAGGGGTGGGGCGGAGGGTAGAGCTGGCGTGAGGCTCTGTATAGCTGGGTCAGCTCACTGAATGAGTGCATGCGCTCCTTCGTGAATCCCGCATCCGAGGCCACCTGAGCCCGGTTTAAAGAACCTGGGGCTAAAAGGTTGGCGGCCTCGTTTCCGGGATTGCCGGAGTGCGCAGGCACCCA
This sequence comes from Amblyomma mixtum, assembly GCF_055824585.1. Lineage (NCBI taxonomy): Eukaryota > Metazoa > Arthropoda > Arachnida > Ixodida > Ixodidae > Amblyomma > Amblyomma mixtum. Next base: position 37,445,769 of record NC_143017.1, on the reverse strand, counting down.
TATCAGCTCCACTTGGCGGGGCGGGGGTGCGTCGGGCGAGTCCAGTATGCCAAAAGCAGGGACATGGATTCGTCCTCGAGCAAATTTTAGAATCGCAGTTATTGAATCACTGAAAATGTACCGGGCTTCCGTGCAGTTGATTGCGAGTGCAATGGCGCCTTCCTCTGCAGCCTCTGGGGAGGTGTCGAGAGGGAGAGGTAGTGTGATGAGGGCAGATAAAGAGGAGTCCACCACAGCTGCTGTCGCTTCATCACCCGTGCAGGCAGCGTCCACCCATACGGCGTCCGGCTCGGAGCCGTACGCTCGATGGAGTGCCTTCGCACGGGGTCTGCGGCGCTGCTCATGGTGGGACGGGTGCATGTTCCTCGGGAGCGGCCTGATGAGGAGCTCCCGGTGATGGGATCGTGGGATGGCGAGGAGGGTTGGGTCGTTGGCAGGCATTCTGATTCCGAGGGAGTCCAGGATATAGCGACCTGTGGAAGTTTTTGTGAGCCTGATGTATTGGGCCTGTCGGCGGGCCTCCACCAGTTCCCCGATCGTGTTGTGGAGGCCCAAGCCTAGTAATCTGTCTGTGGGTGTGTTGAGAGGAAGATGAAGTGGTACTTTGAATGCCTTGCGAATCAAAGCATCCAAAGCGTTTATGTCATGTTTGGATAGATAAGTATGGGGTAGTGTACAGCACGCGGCTGAACACAAAGGCATGAATGAGGCGACATAGATCACGCTCCTTCATGCCTCTATGATGTCCCGAAACCCTGCGGTTGAGGTGCAATATCGCGCCTACAACCTGCTTGAGTTTCTTCAGAGTGGTGGTGTTTTTGCCATCGTTCTGGATGTGCAGGCCCAATACACGGAGGGTGTCAACCTCAGGTACCGGGTCACCATTCAGTTCAATGGCAATGGGGGAGCGGCGACAGCGGTGGTTCTTAGGACGGATGAGGAGCAGTTCGGACTTCTCTGGGAAGCAAGACAGTAGGATGGTCCGTGCGTAATTTTCGGTCAGGATGGCTGCTTCCTGTAAGGTGTTCTCTATGTCGCCGTCACTGGCGTGGGTGGTCCACAGGGTGATATCGTCGGCATAAAGAGTGTGCTTCAGGTGGGGAATAGTTTCCAATTTTCGGGCGAGGGGGATGAGGGTAATGTTAAAGAGAAACGGGGAAAGGACGGACCCTTGAGGGGTGCCGATACTCTGAAGCGTGTAGGAGGGGGAAGACAAAGGGCCGAATGTATCTCAGCCGTGCGGTCACTGAGAAATGCTTGAATGTAGGCATACGTGCGCACACCCACATTCAATGGGGATAGGGCAGTCATGATCGCCTGATGTTCAATGCGATCAAAAGCTTTTGAAAGATCCAAAGCTATGACTGCCTTGGTGTGACCTGGAAGAAGCGGGTCAAAAAGGTCGTGTGTGAGTTGCAGCGTGGCGTCCTGTGAGGATAGATGGGGGCGGAATCCCACTACCCAAGCAGCACACCAACAATGGACCGACGCTGGCATAATGCTGGTCAAAACCGGCTCGAAAGTCGTACCGACGTCGGCATTGGGGCAAAAAGTTACTTTTTCCAACCTTGGCCTGATGTTCGGACCAACACTGAACCGACATTCATGCCACTATCAGACCACTGTTCAGCCGCTCTACCAACACTGAACCGACATTCATGCCACTCTCAGACCACTGTTCAGCCGCTCTACCAACACTGAACCAACATTCATGCAACTCTCAGACCACTGTTCAGCCGCTCTACCAACACTGAAACGACATTCACGCCGCTATTGTACCCACTTTCAGCCACTCTACCAACACTGAACCGACATTCATGCCACTATCAGACCACTGTTCAGCCGCTCTACCAACACTGAACCGACATTCATGCCGCTATTGTACCCAGTTTCAGCTGCTCTACCAACACCGGCTTGACATACCACAATTAGGCCACTGTTCAGCCTTTCTGCTAACGCTTGCCCGAAGTTTATGCCATTGCATTTCCAGTTCAGCGAATATTCACATTCCAGTTAATGTTCGCATTGGGAAAGCCATGGGTTTTGGCATTGCAAAGCTGCAATCATCTCTTCTATACACATGCACAACAAAATGAGGCAACGAAAGAATCCAACTGAGAAACAATTTATTAAATAATTAGGCACCGTGGCTGGGGACGCGCGGTTGCGCGAGTCCTGCGAGGCAGCGAGGGCCGCGCAGGAGGCGGGACCTTGGGAAGGAGCCAGGGCCGCGCGGGAGGAGGATTTCTGGGAGGTGGGGGCCGCTTGGGGAAGGGAGGGCACTGTGCTGGGGGCTGAAGCACAGGGGCTCGCAGTGGTTGCCAGGCCGGCAGCGGTACTTGGCAGAAACGCTTCGGCAAAACGCCTTTTGCGTCCGCCACCACGGTCCACCGAACCTGGCAACCACTTCCTAATAAACCCCTGCGCTTCCACCACATCCGCCCCCGTCTTCTCACAGATGGCATCTGCATAAGATAAGCGTTCATTTTAGGCCAGCAGAAAAAGTTTGCTCGTTAACAGAAATCAAGATTATTTCAGCAACAGAGAAAACAGAAAAGGCCACAAGTACATGTTAACTCAAAGTGCGTGCCAAAATGAAAGGACTACAGTATCCAAATACAACTTGAGGAGAAAATCCACCTGAAAGCTCTTCTAACCAACTGTATAAAGCTGCTGCGACATCACGGTCGACCACTTTGCACTACTAACATATGGGAGCACAAATGGCTGGCAGATACAAGGCACGACTACGATCCATGACAAGAGATGGATGTGACTGATGGGAGGGCTTTCTTTGAAAGGCATCTGCTGACTCATATATCTTCAGATGCACATGGAAGAAAACTGCAGATGACTACCCCCATAAAAACAGTAACAAAATATTCACCTGTAATGAAAAAGAAAACTGGTAAAGTATCAACTGAAAAGAAGAAAAGAAAACAAAGCGCAGCAGAACCTGGTGCATGTTCTTCCACTCATCTTTTAAAATTCAATTAAAAGCTACTGCAACAACATACCTGTTGCCACCTTGCATAACTTCAGGGCAATAAATGACCACTTGCCCTTGCGGCCATGGAGGCTGTACATCCTCTGTACAGCCACCCCCATGATGGCGGTCATTATGTTGGAGCCCACCTCCCTCGGGCCCTTGCCCCCCAGGTGGACCAGCTGCTTTCGCTGAAAAGAAACACCACAGGTGCACAAGCTATTAGGCACAAACATCAATTATAATTTCATTTAGTTTAGCAGAATCGAATAGCTAAGACAATTGTGTGACTACCTGTCAACAGCCCATGCGAGTACCTACAATCATAATGCATAATTTCTGTATGATACAATAGCTTGACTAGTTGCTACCAGCAGAAAGCACCACCACCAATATGGACATTCTTTTTTTTCCCAGTTTACTAAGAGCAGGGAAACTTTAGCGATTAAGAAAAGGTGGCCAACTCCTACCCATTATGCTTTGCATCTTGGGCATTATTATATTATAACTATAATGCTTTTTGCAGATATCTATGTTCTGGATGTGTTTTCTCTGCACAGCCGTTACGCTAAAATTGATTTGGTTTGTAGAACTTAAAGTTCCAAAGTGACTCAGGCTATGATGAGGGACACCATAGTGGAGGGCTCCGGAAGTTTCGAGCACGTGGGGTCTTTAACATGCGCCACTGACATCACACTGCACACGGACGCCTTGCTTTTCGCCTCCATGGAAAACTGGCCATCACGGCTGGGTTTGAACCTGAGTCTTTGGGTTCAGCAGTCGAGTGCCCTAACCACTGAGCCACCATGGCGGGGCTCACTACCCTGAAATTGAGCAGTCTAATTAATGCTATACAAAGGGCGCTTATTTAAATCCCCAAGCACCTGAGTAAAGCTGCGTGCTTAGCAACCACATTTAATTAAACGATGTTGCTTGTTTTTGGCAGCAGATTAAGTAATGAAATGTGCATAATGTGAGCAAAAGACAGGGAAGAGGTGGGTTAAAGCTGCCCCATTATTTGGGAAACCTAGCCGAAATTAAAGACGCGCTGAGAGAGGACCAACTTCCAGCTGTGTTCACAGCAGTTCATGCAACAGTATATTAACCGAAAGCTCAGCTTCCTGTAAAACAGACCTTACAACATCCTTAATGTTAGCTACAAAGTCCACTGCTGAACTAAATTAAAACAGCACAACAATAAATGACAAATGTAAGGAAAATGAGGGGCTCGTTATGAGACACATAAGAAGAAAGGCAGCCACAGGCAACAAAAGCATAGGGGATTTTTTTTTGCTGTTGATCGATGTAAAACAATAATGTAATCACAGAAATATTTGACTGAGAAAAAAAATTTGTTGGAACCAAGTCTGTTATGCAACGACCGGCCACCGGCAGAGCTCTGGAAAACTACATCGAATGACATTGAGTGACACCATCTGAGAGCAACTGCCCCAAAAAAGCCTGTGACTGCACCGCCAAATACCAAGCTACTACAAGATGTGACAGGTGCAATGCTTCGCACAGAACCAGCATCAGTAGCTTGGTTTGCTGTTTAGCGCTCCTTCTCGCCTAAACGCTCTGATGCGACAGCAGTCTCGCAGGTGGCATTTTCTTTGCATTGCGTGGCTGAAACATGATGTGACAACTGGCACTTGCCGTAAGCAATATTGCGAGCGCCACATGTTCAGCACTGCTACTGAGCCCAACAAATTGATAGGAGCCAAAGAGCAGATAAAGAGAGTCCCCTAACAGCTGTCCCGACACGTGATGCAGTTTTTGCAAGCTCTGCTACCGGCTGGGCATTGCGTACCACTTTTGCTTCCAACAGTAAATCTCACCACACAAGGAATCGACAGGGCGTTCCAGTGAACACTCTCAAAAATTCCTAAAGAAGCGCAAGTTCGATATGGGAAAACAATTTTTTTTTTTGGAGGAACGATCTCTCAGCAGTGGTGGACATAATTTACTGCATAACTGTGCGTGTGTACCTGCAAATATTTCTTCTATTTTGAACTCCCTATTCTTAGGAATTCCTGAAAATGTTCACTGAAACAGCCAGTGTGTATATCAGCAAGCAACTTTCATGAACAAGACATTTACATTAACAAAACACACTGTGACAGCACACTCCAGCACAACAGTAGGAATTATATCTATGAAGAGCATGTTATTCACAGAGCATGGCATGCAAATACTCTTGGAGCTCAAGATTTCTTCACAAACCTCGGAATTACATTATGCATGCAATTCGTTAGTAGGCATTCATTTTTTCCAGACACGAATTATCAGAAACATTAAATCACCAGTCCAGCAGCCACGCTGTCGTCCTGGACGGCAGCTTCCACAGTGTCCAACTCCTCGGGGGAGAATGCGGGCAGTGCAAGGGTGGGAGGCAGTGGCGAGGGGGACACTGGCCGAGTCCTCTGCTCCAGCTGCCGGTCTGACCGCAGCAGCACGCGATCCTCCAGCCTTTGTAACCGCTGCATTAAGTCGCGCTGCTGCTGTCGGACCTCCAGCACCAGGCACATCAGCTTCAGCAGGGTAGCTGAAACTGAAGCAATCAACAATTTCAGTGAGAGCAGGGTTAACCTGGGCGCAATAATATCATTTGCGCACTGAGGTACAATAAAGAACAGTATGAGGCTAACAGTAGGCAGCAACACACTCTGTACTATGCTCCTAAACTTCCCCCAGTTTTTATCCTCCAGGACACTTCTAATTCATGTTCTATTCCTTGCTAGCCTAATTTAAATGCCATAAATGTCACCATGCACTGACAAACACCTAGGTGAAATGGAGCTGCTCTATGTGTGATAGCTAGCACAGAACCTGCAGCCTTGTTGTGTAAAGGACTTCTCAGTCTATGAGCTTCGCCAATTTTTACATTGCTTCATGGGCATTTACACTGCTATTGCACCATGGCAGAGATGGCAGCAGTTAGTCGCAAATGGATTCTTCCAGTGTCATGAGAAGCATGTGCTAATAGAAGCGAGAAAGCAGAGCAGGCCTGTGCCCTTAATATAGCATTGCACCATTTGGAAAGTATTGCTCACGGCAAAACCCACATTGGCCAAAATGCTGGAGGTAGACATCTGTTCTAACTGCAAGTGCTGGCAGGGATCAATGCATTAAAACTGCAACAAAGATAGCCCTTATGGAATTATAGCCCTTAGCTGACAAGCGAAATGCAACAAAGAGGTGGACCAAATGTTTCTTGCTAGGCAGAGGAGGTCCCAAACCGTTGAGAAATAAAACAAGGTCACATTTATCTCTTACCACGCATCCATTTTGCTGCAGGCAAGACAAGACTAGGAGCCAGCTGATGTGCTCCACAAGGCAGTTAGGCTGTTCAGTTCTTTCCTAAGCAAGAGGTCCTCCTTCAGAGCATGCCACTATTATTGGCTGCTTATCTCCTTCAGCACCCTTTATGGGAGCTTTGTGATAGCGCAATTAATTTTTTTTTCAGCACATTTCGCTGCATCCAAGGCACTGCATTGACTTCCAACCAGTAAACTTTTAAAATTCTTTGAAAGACAATGAAAAATTACAATATGGGCCTTGCTGACCAACCGCGACCAAGCGACCAAATTACGAGGGGGTACCCAAAAGAAACCGGAATAATTTTTTGAATCGGCACAGCTTCAGTGGTACCGCGTTTTGCCGCTAGGAGTGCATAGAACGAACATTCCAGAGTCAGTAAGCCGAGTGCCGTCGCTGAAGGAGGTCAGACTAGTCTAGGCAGAGTTTTAGAGTGACGACTGTTTTGTGTGAGTGTCGTTTTTGCAATGGCTGATTTTCGTGAACAGCGTGCGCCGGTGAAATTATGATTTTTTCTCAAAAAAAGTGGAACGGAAACTCTTTAAATATTCAGAAAGACGTTCAAGGACGATGCTATGGGGACAACTCAAGTGTTCCTGAATTAAATCCTGAATCAAAGCAACAGTCATGCCAATGGAAAACTTCAAATTCACCTCGCCTCAAGAAAGCTCGTCAGGTGAAACCAAACCTCAAAACAATGCTGATTTGTTTTTTCGACGTGAGAGGAGTCGTCCATTCAGAATTTTTTCCGCAGGGTCAGACAGTTAACCAGGCTTTCTGCTTGTATGTTTTCAAAAGATTGGGCAACAGTGTTCGGTGTAAGCGGCCTGATTTGTGGCAGACGGTGACTGGTTTTTCCACCACGGCAATGCCCCTGCTCACACAGCGCTGTCTCTACGACAAATTCGGACCAAAAATGGCATGACCTCTGTTCCTCAACCCTCATACTCACCCGACCTTGCCACGTGCTACTTTCTCTGTTTCGTAGAATGAAAAGACAGGTGAATGGAAAGCGTTTCGCTGATGTTGCTGAGGTGAAGAAAAAAACGACGGAGGGACTGTCAAGGATCACAAAAGATGAATTTAAACAATGTTTTGAAAAATGGAATGAAAGATTCGACAAACGTATCATTGTAAGTGGAGAGTACTTTGAAGGATATTGAAGGTCTGTGCTGAAAATGTGAACAAATAAGTTCAAACAAAAATAAGTCCGGTTTCTTTTGGGTACCCCCTCGTATGCTGGTAAGGAAACAAATGCACAGAACATGGAACTACTGTGTAGAGTGCAATTCGTAGGAGTGGCTTCCTGGTGGTGATGTAGGCCGAGAGAGGCAACAGAAATGCCAGGATCCAAAAGAACCCAACAAAAGCACAACATACAGCTCTTGGGAAGGGCACACAACAACCACTCCACTATGAATCACAAGAGGAGAAAGCAATGGAAGTACTAGGTTGTAAATTCCAGTACCACTTCAGTTCAATACAATGGTTTTTGAGAAATACATGTGATGATTTTCAGAGTGACCCCTTTCAAAGCACATAGTTTGAAACTAGAAATGTGCTCCTAGCACCGTTTCAAGAGCCACTGAGGAGAACTCCGTGCAAATATCTTCCTGAATAAGTACATTCTCTAGGTCTTTCTGGGCCTGTTGACTGCTGCTCAGCAGCAGCAGGTACAATGAGAAATTTAAAATTTGCTCTGTTTTTCTTTAAGGCAAAGCAGATCTAGCTTCTATATTTTGTTGTGTCACTTGATACTAGACAAAATAGGAGTGTAATTAAAAGAAAGGAACACAGTGAAAAGACGGGACAAGCAGCATTTGTTCTGTCCTCTCACTGTGTCCCCATGTTTGGCTTGCATTTCTCTTTTTGCACAAAAGTAAACAAAGTGAAAATCTCACCATCAACAGTCCCAGCTGTCGACCCCTCCAGCTTGCTGGGTGGCGCACTGTTTTCGTTCACGCTCTCCTCAGCGTGATTCAGTGGGGCTGGAGATGAACATGCGTCATTGATGGCAATCCAGGAAGTACAGAACACACTACTGTGTACAACCACAATGTCACATTTCTATCCTAATTGAATGCAGAAATGCTACTTCAGGATATTTTTGGAGAAGGGACAGAACAGTTGCATGGCCAGGCTGTTTTTCATACAGGTGATCTTTTTAAAACACAATAGACACAAAATTACGAAGTTCAGAAACAAATTCCTGGTTATATAGAGATGCCCCCCAGGCAATAGTAACACTTCCTTTGGCCGAAAAGATATTTTAATTTGGTTTCAATCACAGGCTGTACAAAGACTTCATAATTCAAAACCCATCAAAACCGACACCTCCATGACAAGTAGTTGACGTGACAAACAATGTCACATCATGCAGATACCTATGACACATAAAAGAACGTTGTGATCCGACTGGGGCGGCGCGTTTCGATGGAGGCGAAACGCAAGAGGTGCCCGTGTGCTGTGCGATGTCAGTGCACGTTAAAGATCCCCAGTCGGCTGAAATTATCCCAGGGCGCTACGGCACCTCCTTCTTCCTTTCTTCTCACACTCCCTCCTTTATCCCTTCTCTTATGAATGTCCACTGAAATGCGAGAGAATTACTGCACCACTTTCTTTCCTGAAAAATCAGTTTTCAATTTTTTAAATATGTGTCTATAGTACTTCAATAATTACATTTCTCATGCACCAGCATGGTGCATTGGTACCGTATTTTCCGGTGTATAAGAAGCGGCTTTTTTCAAAAATCTTGCTGGTGCGTCCTATACAAGGGTGCGTCTTATATGCGAATTTTTCGTTTTTTTTTAGAGAGTTCAGAAATTACTCAGGTTCATGTTCAAGCCTTTTTTACCGAAAAAATATCACTAGCAATGAAGCGGTTGTAACACGGTTAATACTTCAATACGGGGACCACCGTGCGCAACTTTTTTTAGGTGAACTTTATCATGAAACGACGGGGATGACGACTTCCGGGATCACAAACACACCACCGTTTCGGAGGCCCCAAGCAAAAGTAATGTGAAATGCCAAAAGATGACGACAATCACGCTTCTCGCCATTGTCAAGACAAGCCAGGACAAGCCGGCGTTCTTTTTTCAGCCACCCTTTGCCACTTTGTTTGCTCCATGTACGTAGTGCGAAGAGAATATTTCAGTCGCGTTGCCACCAGAAATGGGCGAACTTTTTGATAGCGCATCCGAAGGTGAAGACTTCCAAGGTTTTAAGTAGAAATAAAATGTTCTTATGGACATGTGGGAGAGTTTTTTCGTTTTTCTTTCTTTTTTTCCAAAACGTGGGCAGGAATGGCGTGAGTGTTGCCTTTTTCGACCACTTAGCGTTGCTTAAGAATTTCTCACAAGTACGGTGAATTTCGTGATGGTCGCGCAAGCGTGTTTAATTGATCCTCATTAGCCCAACTGGGAAAACTGGGGTGCGTCTTATATAGCAACTTTTTCAATTACAGCCTGCATATATGGCGGGTGCGTCTTATACACTGGAAAATACGGTACATTTAAGGACACAAAAGAAACTGTCATGGCGAAACCAAACACAGAGAGCGGAATATATGTCATGTGAATAGAAACCTGTTCGCAGTACTGTTAACGTGGGTAAGAGAGTTTGCCACGAAATGGTTACTGGCAGATTCACTGCTGATCTGAGAGCATGGCAAATGTAAAAAGCTGATGCCAAGTCTGAGCACGTTCCATTTCTCTGCAAGTGCAATTAGCTACGGTGGAGTTTTTTTCCCAGATTTTGCAAGCATACTACCATAAATCCCCAATCAAAACTAACACAATGTTGACCTTACATTAAATAGAAATGAGAAATGGTGTTTTAGTTTTAAGGCGGTTAACATCCAAAGGCGACTCAGGCTATGAGGGACGCCGTAGTGAAGGGCTCCGGAAATTTCGACCACCTGGGGTTCTTCAACGTGCACTGACATCGCACAGCACACGGGCCTCTAGAATTTCGCCTCCATCAAAATTCGACCGCCTTGGCCGGGATCGAACCCGCGCTTTCGGGTCAGCACCCGAGCGCCGTAACCACTGAGCCACCGCGGCGGCTTAACAAATGAGAATTCATGTCTTACGTGGTGACGGCAGCTGTACAACATCGTTGTGGCCCTCATTTCCTAAAAAAGAATTGCACATGAACGTCTTGTTGAGTATGCAAAATAATTTCTCATCAATAAAGAAATATGAGAATTTCAATTACCAGAAACTGCCGAGCTTTCTAGGGCTGAAGTGAACTCGTAGCGCCGCACCTTTTTTTCGGCGCTCTTGTAGGATCCTGCAAACATTCTCAATATCTCGACAAAAACCATGTCATCTCCAAGCAACAGTACGGATTTCAAAAAAAACAAAACAACTGAGGCCGCCTTACTGGAAATCAAAGAAGAGCTAATTTAAAATTATAGAAAATAAACTGCTAACAGTTGGCATATTCCTTGATATGAGGAAAGCGTTTGACTCGGTTAACCATAAGATATTGCTTGAAAAAATGCATTGTTATGGAATACGCGGCGTTCCTTTAACCTTATTTGCTAGCTACCTTGACAACCGATCTCAAACAACTATCATTAACGGTATTTCATCTGAAATCGGTCAGATTGTGTCTGGTGCGCCACAGGGCTCCGTTCTAGGACCAACGTTGTTCTTATTATATATTAATGATATCGTCAACCTTCATGCAGCAGACAACATTATAATCTATGCAGACGATACTAACGTATTTTTTTCAGGGCAAGATAGTAATATTTTGCAAGCAGCCTCCAATAGTTGGTTATCCCAATTGTCTGTTTGGTTAAAATCAAATAGGTTAGAACTTAATGTCAGGAAAACAAAGTACATACTGTTTAGAGCCAAAAATAAGGAAGTTCCGAACAACTTCCAAATTCACTTCGAGCAAGCTCCTATAACTCGTGTCAGCTCTACAATGTTCCTTCGAGTCATTTTTGAAGAACATTTACTCTGGACAGATCGTGTAAACTACGTTTGCACTAAAATGGCTCGCTCTGTTGGTATCCTAAATAAATTTCGCACAATACTGCCTCGAAAATTCAAACTACAAATTTATTTCTCTCTAGTCTTTTCGCATGTACAATATTGTTTGTTGATCTGGGGAACGACTACCTCAACCAATTTTGTGAAAGTACTTACTTTACAAAAAAGAGCTGTACGAGCGATTGATAACTTACATTACAGTGAGAGCACGGGTCCTTCCTTCCTCAACCATAGACTGCTAACCATCACGGCCGCTTACCACAAGCTTGCTGTTTATATCAGAAACCTTATGAAAGGAAACTGGCAGACTTTCGAGAGCACATATTTAATTGCCCAAACAGCATACAGTCTTAGGCACCCTCAATACCATGCACCAAAATCTCGTACAAACTATGGGTTCCAAAAACTAACTCACATAATTCCTCATAATTAAACACGTATCCATACTTAACAGAATTGTCACTACAAAATATGTCCGAGGGCTGCTTTGCTGACTTGATGCCCGTTCAGCTGCCTGTATAGCAACACTCAGGCCAACAGACTATCAGTTTGAAAGCCTGTGAAACACTCATGTGGCAGAGGCATTGTTGTATTTACAATTAAAAGTGTGATTCTGGTTTCTAGGATTTAACAGCTTTAAGCTATGAAGAATGACGTAGCGGAAGACTCCAGATTAATTTAGACCACATGGGGTTGTTTAACATGCACTGATATTACAGAGCAAAAGCGCATTCTGCACTGCTCCATTTCACCACAGACAGGATGTAACCTGGGCCCTCGGCTCAGCAGCATGGACCACTCAGCCACTGCGACAGGCTAACAATTCAAACTGAACTAAATGTAAACAGCTGGATGAGTTGGTTCTGAATTTGCATTATGAAACACTGTCTCAGTGCACAACAAACATGGCTGAGGAAAGAGCACACAACGCAAAGCATCAATTGATGTCTGGCATTTGTATTGTGTGCTCTTTCCTTGTCTGTGCTTTTTGTGTGCCAAAAAATGTTTCATAATGCAAAAAAAAATTACCATACTAAACCTTTCTGTACTAAATATTATTAAGCATACTGAGTGCAGCACTAATTCTGGGAACTACAGGTCTTCAAAAACAAGGCACTAATGAGTTTCAGATGTAGTTCATCAGCTTACAAGTGCAATAGCTAACAGTTCATTCTGCTCCTCTTTTTGACAGCTGGCTAAGCGGTGGCTATCAACATGACTTCTTAGTCGTAATTTAGCCATGCAGAGGTGCAGACTCACAGAATCTAGCAAAGAGGCCTTTACAATCGCTGATGAAGCTACCATCAATATGTCTGCAATAAGACTACTTATGGCAAGTGGTAACGACGACCACTGGGCAACGCATCCACTCCCCTCCGAGAGCTGGCTCGGCCTCAGCTTTTGCGAGCCGCGTCACCTCCGAGCTCCTGGCCACAGGCCAGTAGCACTCTTCTTTTGTCTCTGTGAGCCATCCGACAGGAATGACTGCAAGGCAGTCGTCCTCAAGAGGAAACTTCACCACAGCGAATGGTTTTGACATGCTGCACAGAGGAAACACGACAAAGGATTAATAGGGAAACAAGGATTTTTACCAGACACTGTCTGTGCCATACTCTACTGGCACTTGCCTGTTTGGGTGCCGAAAACTTCACACTACCATGACAACTGACAGGTACTCTTACAACCATCTCGTTCTACTTCGCAACGCACTTCTGAACTTTCATGAGTTGAGAGTTACAAGTGTCACGAGCGCCTGCAATTTGGGACTTATTTAAACAATATTTCTGTGCCTGCTGTCATGTGAACCAAATAACAGCCAGCAATAGTGGCGTGCAACTTCACTGCATTGAACATCAAACTGAGTGCACTCTATCAGGAGCATAGCGATGAAAAAAGAAACCAGTAAAACGCAAGATTGACCAAATGAGGAAGAGAGAAAACAAGCGCGTTCAATTAGCGAGCACGAAACTAGCACTCGCTATATGTAGAGTCACACTGATCTAGACTTTGTAATGCAAGGCTCTGAGTAGCGGGAAGGGACACACATAAATAAAAAGTACTCTCAATTTTTTTTCTGGAACCGATCACTGGCAGGAGCAGCATTACTTCTGGTAGTACAGAAGAATTGTGTTCATTCATCCTGTTCTTGCCACATTTCTCTCATCGCACGGAGACTCGCAACGCAACAATGTCAACACTGCCATGGAAGCATTTGTCAATCAAGCACAAGGCATGCAGGCTGCGACTCTATGACGTCTGACATGCATGCCTGAACCAAGCGATTAGCCTCACAAAAGCAAAAATTGGCGATGAAAAACACTCAACTGCATCGCACGTGGGAACTGGTTGGTCATGGGGGGTGCCGCAGAGAACGGCTCCGGAAATTTCGACCACCTGGGGTTCTTTAGAGTGCACCGATATCGCGCACAGTACACGGGCCTCTAGAATTTCGCCTCCATCGAAATTCGACCGCCGCAGCCGGGATCGAACCCGCGTATTTCGAGTCAGCAGCCGAGCGCCGTAACCACGTGACGACTGTCATTGCGATCATGATCATAATATCTATACACGTACATAAATGTACGATGTGCCGTGAGAAACAAACCCTTTCAGAAGCAATGCGCCAACAAGATTTGCCGGGATAGTGCGTTCACCCTGATGAAGGAACACACAAACACACACGACATTTAGAAGCGCTTCCCTTCGTGTACGTGTGTTACTTCATATTACCCCAACCCTTACACGCAGTTACACCTTGCAATGCGCCGCTGAGTTAATCAAAAGACAACTGCTGACAGATGCCTACAGACAAGTTAGATAAAGGGGCGACACACGAGGCGTGCTCATTGTCCTCACTCTTGACAAGTTCACAAGTAAATATTAGCTGACAACTAACATGAAAGGGAAAAAAGGACAGAATGTATACTTACGCAAGCAGTGCCTCCTGGTTCCCCTCGGTGACTCACGCGTGCCGCCACCAAACTTCAAAAAGCTTGTTGAAGAAATAAAAATTCACAAGCGCGCGCTTTGCTGCCAAACGTCCAAACGAAATGACCACAAGCTATGGATTGGGATTGGCTTGGAACGCACGTGGGAGCGAGAGTGGATGCCTACGTTTATGCGTAAAGCGGTGGATAAATACACGTTTAGTTTCGAAAAAATTCTTTGAAGCTTAGTGTTGACAACACCGCCAAGAATAATTTTTATCAATTTTTTTACACTTCAATTTATTAATGAGCAAAACATCTTATTTTACGCGACAGCTAAGATGGAATGGCATGGCTACTTTTGACTACTTTCAGCTCAAGTTTTGGCTCCTTTTAAAATGTTCCCAACGGCAACCCTGCCCGCGAGTCATGCCGCGAGTGCTCGCGCTTGTTTTTCTTTTGTGGTGTGGAGGTGTTGGTCGTACTGCCTGTCTGCTGTCCCTTTGTGCGGCTGTTGCGGTCCTCGTCTTTCACCGCAAAGCTTCTGCATTTCGCCATGAATGCAAAGCAACGCAAGTACCGTATCGTTGAAAAAGAATACCGTGAGATCTTGCAAGATCTCGGTATTTCACAACGGCCGGTCGCATCTACGTCTTCAAGCTTGGATCAAGGCGGCAGGAAACGATCGATCAGTCGACGTACGCACCCCCCAACTCTTGCTACCGTCCGAAGCAACCACGCGACGCAGAAGCGAAGTGCGCGCTGAAGACGCGTGATTGAAATCTATGACCGTAATCAATATGAAGACGATTAACCGATAGCGATTAATACGTCCCTATCGAAAAATCTCGTATATATGTGTCATATGTGTCTGGTTCATACGAGATTATGGAATATCTCGTATGTGTCATATGACACATATGTGTCATATGTGTCTGGTTTACAATTGTTGGGAAAGGGAAGGGCTGGGGTGGAATTATAAGGCAATTAACAATAAAGTAGCTTCCATTGAAGTTAGTAAACTAAAGAAAGTAAAAAAAAAATTCGGACGCGAAAAAAAAAAGCTGCGCGCCGTTCCGGATTCGAACCACCGACCTAGAGATCTACAGCTCACTACACTACCCACTACACCACTGCTGGCATGGCAAAAACTGCTTTACATTTCGATGACAAGACTTATGCTATGCTTCCCACTACTTTAGGATTCGACGGTTAGGTGCGAGGACAAATGTTTATTTTTAAGGTATAAGGAGCTGAACTACAGCCGATTGCACTTCCACTGATATTGTGGATCTTGATGTGCTCTGTGATAAGCACTGAAAGATCTGATATTTGTATGTATTTTAATTTTCACAGCGCCTGCACCATTGATCGTAGTACTCTCATTGCGCACATATTGTTAACTACAGTCGGAGCTCTTGCATGAAAATACCTGGCGTTATTAGCTCAACTAAGCCCAGAAGGCAACATTTGCCTTCTGGCTGAACGTTTGTCCAAGCACATTGGAAACGCCTAACGTCATACTGTTTGGATAGGCGCGGTTTACAACAGGAGGGCACAAGCAGAGAATCAAGGAGAAAAATATTTGAAACAGGCCAAGAGTTTTTTTTATGCGTTGGTTGGGCACTTGTTAATCGCTTGTTCATCCCTTCTTTTCCGCGTGTTTCAAACAGCAAGGCCCACTCTATGAGAGGCACTCATCAGCGGCTATGTGTTTCGCACGAGATTGATGTAAGCTGATACGGTGCATATCGGAGCTCTTGTGTATGCACGAGTGTCGCGTGTCAGTTAAGGTATGCCACATTTGTAATTCATACAAGTCACCTTTCCGTAGCGCGTGAACTACTATATATGCAGCAGATGTGTTCATCTGTGACATTTGTGACGCGTATGAGCTCGTACGCAGCCTATACGCGTTCATACGAGACACATTAATTTGTGACACACATGAACTCGTATGAAGTATATGTGCTGATACGAGGCGCATTTGTCGACACATGGCTCATATGGTGCCCATATGAGTCAAACGAGGCACATATGAACTCGTATGAAGCCTATATGTGTTCATATGAGGCACATATACTTACACATATAACTCATATGGGCTGCATACGAGGCAAAGGGAGAGAACGAGTACCGTGGAGGCGCAATGCCTTCGCATTCTTCCAATTCGAGTTCCCGCAGACGATGTAACGTTTTTTTCTTAAGCTATATGTATCTCTTATATAAGCGCATGGCCAGCGCTGTCCTATCATGGAGCAAACGCACGTTACTGTTTACCCATTCCTGCTTTAATGGAGTGCTCGACACGTTGCGCCATGCATATATGTTTTGGTGCTGTTCTGCAGGTATACCGCATTAACTGCGACGCCCAAGCACATCAAGGTACAGCGTATTTAACGTTAGAGTCGAGAAGTTATTTTTATAAAATGCTATTTATAGTTTTTGAAATTCAGCCCTGAAAATCGGTGCTGCATGTATGTTTCTCCGACTCGCATTCTTTCATTGCACGACTGGACTTTTTACATTTACACAGAACGAAGACCACAACCTTAAAGGGGGAAATAATCGCATGCATGCATGCAACTTTGCATATTTTAGTTTAAAAAACTGAGATTTAAAAAATCTCACAGGAGGTTATGCGGGTTTTTACGAAGATATCATTATCTGCGCCCCGGACTATATATGCTATTAAATAATTAACAATGTGCGAGCTATATATATATATATCGCGCCTATCGCCGCAATTGAGAAAACTAAGAAGTCACAATAGCAACTGCATGATGCTCCATAGCAGTCGGCACTTCAAAGTTGCGTTGCCTATTGCAGGAATTGGCCAGCTTCTAAATATGGCAAAGTCAATGCAGGGGAAACATTCGAGAAAGTGGTCCAATACTGCCAACTTCTAAAAATGGCTGAGCCAAGGCGGGTGAAACGTCCGAGAAATTGGTCCAATACTACCAACTTCTAAAAATGGCTGAGCCAAGGCGGGGAAAACGTCTGAGAAACTGGTCCAATACTGCCAACTTCTAAAAATGGCTGAGCCAAGGCTGGGAGAACGTCTGAGAAACTGGTCCAATACCGCCAACTTCTAAAAATGGCTGAGCCAAGGCTGGGAGAACAGAGGCAACGCGGGGCCTTCACAGGGCTGTCGTTTGCCAACTCAGATCCTACATTGGACCGATGTCATGTGCTGCTTGGGTATGCTATGCAGGTAAAGATTGTTGTCCGCCATGTGACTTGTGAGTCTCGCTAACACAACATGCTCGAGGAGCTTCCCGAGGCATGAGGTTAGCGAAATCGGGCGAAGGTTTTGAATGGTAAGTGGTTTGTTGGGTTTGGGTATGAATATTACCTTCGCGTGGCGCCACGACTGCAGGAGGCTACCCTCCCTCCAGCACTGGTTGAAGTATTTCGTAATCTGGGTGATCGATCAGTCGTCCAGATTACGGAGCATGGAGTTTGTGATTTGGTCTGCACCAGGTGCGGAGTTGGCGCGGAGAATCAGGAGGGCCGCTCTGACTTCCGTCTCCGTGATGTCGGTGTCGAGTGTGGGATTTGCTTGTCCTGCGTAGTGGGGTAGAGGTGTGGGTGCGCCTGGAGAGGTGTACATGGTTTGAAGTGTGTCTACGTGCGCGAACTGCGACAGTCTCGACATCAAACCAAGCGTAACTGAATATTATCGTTTATATATATAGGCTTAACCACAGCTAAGCCACTGCCAGTATTTAGCCTTGGGTCTTGAAATACTGTTGTTTTCTTCTTCGCCAAGTCTGCAGTTTTAGATAATAACTTTGCGAAATCCAGAAAACGCAGCGCAAAAATTTCAGTGCGCCAGTATAGGTGATTGATAATATATTTCAGTGAAGTGAAGAGATTATCGAGTGCGCCTGCGCCTGACTGTGTTATATGAGACAGCATTCCTTGTCGAGAACCGTAGGAATTGTCTCGAACGACGATATGGGGTACCCTTTCTCTCAGGTGCAGCCGGCCCGCATTAGTCACGTATAGTACCACATGCATTGTACAATTCCTTTTCTGTTTTTTTGGCATGTAAGAGACCACCGCTTCTGTCACGATCTTCCTTTTGTCCTGACCGTTAGGAAGTCAATAAACTTCTCTTTATGTGGGAAACATGTGCACGCAGTTTGAATGCTGGCACGCGCGGCGGGTTGCCGTGTACTCATGGTGCACTATTTCTGTTCTGTATTATTCGACACCATATACAGCTTGTTGGATCGAAAAACCGTCGGCGTAGTTGGCATCACCTGTCGTGCGTGAAAGATAAATAGGCTTACTGCGACCCCACATTTGTCTTCATTACGAAGCAAAAGCGTCGAGTGTAGCAGGGCTTATTTGCCAACTAGCAGTCCACGAAGAAAATTGACGAAAAGTTCTACGTCTCCTAATCAGAGGCAGTTCATATAAAAAAGTGGCCTCAAAGTTTAATTGGTAAGCTGAGTGGCTCAGGCGAAACGGCGTCTTAGCTTATTGGCACTGGCTGTGCTTAAAGGCCAAGTTGTGGCGCTTACAAAATAATTACAAAACAAACAGTTACAGACAACAAATATGTACATAAACACTGTTACGCATGTAAAAGACAATCATGAGGAGCTTGTTTATTGGTTTGGTTTGATTTATGGGGTTTAACGTCCCAAAGCGACTGAGGCTATAAAGAGACGCCGTAGTGGAGGGCTCCGAAAATTTCGACCACCTGGGGTTCTTTAACGTGCACTGAAATTGCACAGTACACGGGCCTCGAATTGCTCCTCCAAAGAAATTCAACCGCCGCGGCCGGGATCGAACCCGCGTCTTTCGGGCCAGCAGCCGAGCACCATAAGCCACTGAGCCACCGCTGCGGCCTACAAGGCGGCCTAGAAGCCCGTGTACTGTGCGATGTCAGTACACGTTGAAGCACCCCAGGTGGTCGAAATTAACGGAGCACTTCACTACGGTGTCCCTCACAGTGTGAGCCGCTTCAGGACGCTAAACCCCAATAAACCAAACCACACTAAAACATCTTTATTATGCGATAGCGTATAGAGCTCTTTCGGCCGAAAAGCTTTCGGCGTCGTAGTAATTGGGCGTACCGAGCGTCGGAAATAATCGGATTGGGCCAATTGTTCGCAGCAGAATGTTCCAAATGGTGGCTTACGGTTCAGCGCTTAGTGCAGCATAAACTTGCTAGTTAGAGCCTAGCTCCCAGCAGAGGTTCAAACCCGCAGCGCTTACGTTGTCGCGTTCCGCTCTTCACTACGGGACCTCGAGAGTTAAGAGCTCAAATCATGAAAAAGCGATAATGAAATTGGATCAGTATCTATGACTGAGAGTCGAACCCGCGGCTGCCCCACCAGATCTCCTGACTGGACGCTGAGGGCGCGCGTAGGGAGAAGACGTGCGCACATGGGCTCCGCGTATGATCGCTCCTTATTGCGCCCATTCAACTCGGACCCCACGAATCTTGGCACCATCGTCTCCGCGAAAATCAGCGTCACAAGTTGATACCACTTTCACCAAGGTGGGCCCATTTATGACGAAATTCTGAGATTTTGAAGATTTCGCCCACTGCCGCGGCGCTAAGCCTAACGGCGGCGGGGCGTTCGGCAGCGCTCGCCAGCCCCGGCTGGGGATTCCTCGGGCATGTTGTGCTAGCGAGACTCACAAGTCGCCCTCATCTATCCGCACAGGACGCCATGCTGCAACTCACACGACATTTTCGATCCGCTTCTTCCAGGTGACACCAAGGCAGTCTTAGCTTTGGATCTCTCCAAAGCTTTTGATCGCTTTGAACATCAGGCGATCATGACTGCTCTATCCCCATTGAATATGGGTGCACGCACGTATGCCTACATTCAAGCATTCCTCACTGACCGCACGGCTGAGATACACTTCGTCCCTCTGTCTTCCCCCTCCTACACGCTTCAGAGTATCACCACCCCTCAAGGGTCCGTCCTTTCCCCCTTTCTCTTTAACATTATCCTCATCTCCCTTGCCTGAAAATTGGCAACTACTCCCCACCTGAAGCACTCTCTTCATGCCGAAGATATCACCCTGTGGACCACTCACGGCAGTGACGGCGACATAGAGAGCACCTTACAGGAAGCAGCCACCCTCACCCAAAATTACACACGAACCATCGGACTGTCTTGCTTCCCAGAGAAGTCCGAACTGCTCCTCATCCGTCCTAAGAACCACCGCTGTTGCCGCTCCCCCATTGCCATTGAACTGAATGGTGATCCGGTACCTGAGGTTGGCCCCCTCCGTGTATTGGGCCTGCACATGCAGAACGATGGCAAAAACACCACTACCCTCAAGAAACTCAAGCAGGTTGTAGGCGCGATATCGCACCTCATCCGTAGGGTTTCGGGACGTCATAGAGGCATGAAGGAGCGCGACCTATGTCGCCTCATTCATGCCTTTGTCCTCAGCTGTGTGCTGTGCATTACACCATACTTACAACTATCCAAACATGACATAGACGCATTGGATGCTTTGATTCGCAAGGCATTCAAAGTAGCACTTCATCTTCCCCTCAACACACCCACAGAAAGATTACTAGGCCTGGGCCTCCACAACAGGATCGGGGAACCGGTGGAGGCCCACCGACAGGTCCAATACATCAGGCTCACACAAACTTCCACAGGTCGGTATATCCTGGACTCCCTCGGCATCAGAATACCGGCCAATGACCCAACCCTCCTCGCCATCCCACGACCCCTTCACCGGGAGCTTCTCATTACGCCGCTCCCGAGGAATATGCACCCGTCCCACCATGAGCAGCGCCGCAGAGCCTGTGCGAAGGGACTCCGTCGAGCGTACGGACCCGAGCCGGACGCCTTATGGGTGGACGCTGCCTGCACGGGTGATGAATCGATAGCAGCTGAGGTGGACTCTTCATCCACCCACCTCACACTACCTCTTCCTCCGGACACGTCCCGAGAGGCTGCAGAGGAAGCCGCCATTGCACTTGCTATCACTCGCAAGGAAGCCCGGTATATTTTAAGTGACTCTAAAACTGCGATTTTAAATTTTGCTCGAGGCCGAGTTCATGTGCCTGCTTTTGGCATACTGGATTCGCCCGATGCATCCTCGCCCCGCCATGTGGAGCTGATATGGGTGCCTGCGCACTCCGGGAATCCCGGAAACGAGGCCGCCAACCTTTTAGCCCGAGGTTCTTTAAACCGGGCTCAGGTGGCCTCGAATGCGGGATTCACGAAGGAGCGCATGTACACATTCAGTGAGCTGACCCAGGCATACAGAGCCTCACGCCAGCTCTACCCCCCACCGCAGCCCTCCCTAGATAACAAACACGCAACACTCTGGCGCAGACTACAGACACACACTCTCCCCTCATCCCTTAACCTAGCCCACTATCATCCATCCCTTCCCACTCCCGCATGTGCACTATGCCCAGAACCCTTCGCTTCTTCCCTCCACATCCTTTCCCTCTGCCCGGCGGACCCTCCCCCGCGGGACATAGAGAACCTCAAGACCTGGGAGGACTGGGAGACCCTGCTGCGCTCGGAGGACCCGGCCGTGCAGACCAACGCCACCGGCCGTGCTGTCAGTGTTATGGACCTCAGGAACATAAACACTTGAGTGCAGTGGGGTCGTGCGGGGACCCTGGGGCGTGCCCCGAATTCCTGTTGAAATAAAGTTTTCTCTCTCTCTCTCTCTCTCTCCCCGGCGATGGCGGCTCCCAATACGATTACCGGCTATGATCCGCTGTCCATGCAAGTCGTACGCATGGAAACCGCTCAACCCGAGGACCTTCCAACATCGGAAGATGACTACTTGGAAGATATGGCCAAATCTGGAGACGACGACAAAAGACGAATGCTCCCAAGCCAACTGGAGCCGCCGCCCAGCACCAGGCGGTGGTTGGGTCCGCGCACGCTCCGCAATGGAGTGTCAGGGGCGCGGCCTTGAAGGACGCAACATGCAAACCCCAGTGGTGGCCGCCGCAGACGCCGCGAATTGGACACGACGAACTCATCGTGGTGCTCAAGCCACGCAAGACACTGGATCTCAAGGCCACCTTCGCTCCAGGAGAAGCCGTAGTTGCTGTGCGCCACATCATATGGGACTGTGGAGAGATGCAACTCTCTGTATGGCCTGTGTGGGACCAAAATGTGCTAGTGTTTGGGCTGAACTCTGTGCCAACCGCTGAGAAGCTCCTTCGCGATGTCACGCTGACGGTCGGCAACCGCCAGCTTCTGTTTCGCGGGCACGCCAAGGCTTCTGGCGAGGTCTGCAAGGGAGTGATCAACGTTCACCCCAGCGAAACGTCAGCCTCCCTCAAGCAGAAGCTGGAGTGTAGACACGGGGAAATCCTTTACGTGAGGAAGCTGGGCGGCACTGCCATCGCAGTGGTCACCTTTCAAGGGAAGAAGGTACCCCGCCAAATATTCTGCAGCGACCAGGGCATCCCTGTGAGACTGTACAAGAAGGCGATCCCTGCCTGTCATCGATGTGGCACGGTGGGGCGCCGGGCTGACATCTGCCCGCGGCCGCAGTCGGGACGCTGTGGTCTCTGCGGCTCTCAGGTGGCTACCACACCCGAGGGCATAGCACAACATGAGTGCACCCTCCGATGTCTGCTGTGCGGGGATGCCCACTTCACCGGTGCTGCCGGCTGCGTCGGCAAGTACCGGAAAACCATCAAGCCGGAACCATCACGGAGTCAAAGCAAGCGGAAGTCGGCTCAGAAGCAAGCTCCGCCCACCAATGCCAAGGACAGCAAGTCCACTTCGGCGCCGGGCAAGTCCGGGCATGTCAAGACGGCTGTGAAGTCCGTGACCCAGGCGAGGTCGCCAAACTTCAGCGCTGGGGATTTCCCGCCTCTAGCGACCGCCCAAAACAAGGTGAGCGATTGGGCTAGGGCTCCCTCTGGGCTGCCTCTCCCTCCCTCGCTCCAACGGAAGAAGCCCTACAGAGGCAAAATGTTAAACTTAGGCGCCAAACAGAATTATTAGCGCGGAAAATTCAGGACCTGGAGGCTAAGTTAAATGGACGTAAATAACATCAAGCTGGTCCTTACGAGTCTATAGAACTAGCCGAGCCGGTAGATCGTGATGAGAGTGCCTCGGTCGCATCCGGACTGACTAGCGTGTCGCAGCAGTCGGCCAGCACAGTGGTTGGTAGGCTGCCAATGGTGGAGAGCCGGCTGTAAAACCTGGAGAGCGAAATTGATGCTCTGCCAGGTAAAATCATGGAAGCGGTCTGGGGCTCCATTCCGCAGCTTCTCCAGGCCGAATTGGAAAACATCATGCCTGCTATAGGGGAACAGGTTGCTTAGACAGCTCTTTCTGTCGTTCAGGACCAAATTGGAGCTCAACTCAGACAAAGCAGCTCCCGCTCGCGGTCTCCGGGGGTCCAACAACGGGTCCTACAACGGGGGTCCTACAACGTGCATCCTGGTGAATAAGGCGTACACCGCAGTCCCAATAGACCTCGAACTGGAGACTGAACAGGAATACAGTATGGTCAAGGTCTTGTCGATTAAGCGCCGTGACCTATCAATACATCTCCTTAACATTTACTGCCCTCCGTGTAAGCCGCGTTTGACCTTGAACGAAATCTTCTACCACGCGCTCAAATCGGCTGACAAGGAACCTCTAGTGATCGTTGGGGACATCAATGCTCCTAGCCTACATTGGGGCTACCACTTTGATAAGGCCAGAGGACGCAAGCTGGCGGAGCTCATCTCCACACTTCGTCTTTCACTCCTCACGGACCCGTGTTGTGCACACGTGTGGGCAACTCGGTTACGCGAGACACATGCCCTGACCTGACTCTAGTTACAAACACCAGAGACGCTACTTGAGAGAACCTGGGAGAGACTCTTGGTAGCGATCACTGCCTTCTCCGGGTTACTCTTCTGGCGAAGGCGGCTCGCAAAAAGTGGGGCCACGCTAAATTGACCGATTGGCATAAGTTCAGAACACAAGAGATACCTCCTGAACTCTTTTCCCGTGGATATGCGGAGTGGGCAGAGCAATTAGACACAATACAAAGACTACACGTCACGACACTTCAGACCACCGAATTGTTCCCTGCAGTGTACAATCACCTCCTGCACTTGTGGGAGGTGCGCCAGAGTCTTACCAACCGGTGGAAGAGGTAGTGGCTGCGCGCCTACTGATAACAACGCGCGCTACTGGAACACGCCCCGTTGGTAAGGGCTTAGATACCGGGGCACCGAGCGCTGTCGCGGGCACTTCTTCCTAGCTTGTCATAGACGTCGACCCAGCTCTGCTGGCGCTCGCCAGTAACTTTGTTAGATGGAATAAAGGAATTCCGTCGATGAACTTTGCTGCAGTTTCGTGGTTCTTGCTTGCACGGACGAACACCACATAATGGCGACGAGGATCAACGCATCTACAGCGGGAACCTGGAGCTAAGTTGGTATTGTTTTCCTCACTTCGGAACTGAGACTACTGTGAAATGGCCTTCCAGCTGGGACAAATGGAGCCTATCGACGACTCGACCAGTGACTGGACGTCGTACGACGAGCGATTTTCCTCGTACCTGAGGGCGAACAAGGTTCCAGCCGACCTTCAAGTGGATGTTTTCGTGAGTCTCATCGGTCCGAAAACCTACCAACTTTTAAAGTCCTTGACTGCTCCCGATACGCCTACTTCAAAGTCGCTAAGCGCGTTAAGAGAAGTTTTTAGCACACATCTGTCTCCAAAGCAATCCGTAATTGCCGAGAGAGCGAAGTTTTATCGAGCAACGCAGCGTGAAACTCAAACGATAACCCAGTTTGTAGAAGATATAGGCAGACTGGCTCAAACCTGCGATTTCGGTTCTTTTCTCGACGATGCGCTTCGTGACAAGTTTGTTTGTGGCACGCGGCGAATTGACATTCCAAGACAGCTGTTCGTCGAAGACAAGCATTTAACGTTTCAGAAGGCAGTTGACCGCGCATTGACCTCGGAAGCCGCAATGAACGATGCAGCGACAGCTCATGACTTATCAGACAGTGCTGAACAAGTTCACTGAATGCATGGTGGAAAGGAAAAGAACAGGTACGCTAGCAGTCGCGAAAAGGCCCTTCATGCTATCGTTGTGGTTCTGTCAAGCATGACGCACAAGCATGTCCGCCCTTAAGAGCTACTTGCTTGGAATGTAACCGCCGAGGACACATACGCAAGATGTGCAAAAGGACAGAATCGAAACGACGGAAGCAGTGCATGCGCGCTCTTGAGTGCAACGCCCAGCCCGACCTAACAGAGCTGATCAGTGTCGGCATGTCTCGGACACCGCCCCTAATGGTAGAAGTTAATGTGGAAGGAACTACCTTACAAATGCAGCTTGACACTGGAGCAGCAGTATCCGTCATGTCGCATCGTCAGGCCAAAGCGTACTTTCCCGGTATACGTTTGCAGCGAACAAAGATGCAACTGAAGACGTACACAGGGGAAACTGTGAAACCTGTTGGCGTAATAGATGTGCTCGTACGCCACAACAACCAAGAGGTTTTACTGCCGCTGTACATTCTACCGCAAAACGGGACACCACTTTTAGGTCGCAACTGGCTACAGCATATCAGGCTGGATTGGGCAGGCTTCCAACGGCTTTGCAAGGTGACCGCTACGTCAGGCAGTCCGCCGGCAGCATTAGAAACTCTGGTACGAAAAAATGAAGACCTGTTCAAGGACGAGCTACGAACCATACAGGGAGAGCAGGCAAGCCTCCGGTTCAAGGATAGCCAAGTGCCCCGTTTTCTGAAGGCACGGAGTGTACCTTTCGCTCTTGTAGAAGGGGTAGAGGCTGAACTACAAAAGCTCGAGAAGTTGAGAATCATTTCTCGCGTCGCCAGTAGCAAGTACGCTATGCCAATTGTTCCCGTAGTGCAGCGCGATGGGTAAATTTGAATTTGTGGCGATTACAAACTCACGCTGAACCCGATTTTAGATGTGGAGACTTACCCGCTTCCAAATTTGGATGAACTTTTGTCAGCGTTGGCAGGAGGTCAAAAGTTCTCGAAAATCGATCTGAATAGGGCTTATCAGCAAGTAGAGATGGACGAAGAGTCGAAAGCCTACCTGACTTTGAATACGCACAAAGGCTTGTATGTGCTTAATCGTTTGCCTTTCGGCATAGCCTCAGCACCCGCGATCTTTCAGAAGATCATGGACAACGTCCTAAAGGGTCTTGACGGAGTTACTTGCTACATCGATGACATAACGGTCACCGGTAGGACGGAAGAGGACCATCTGAAGAATTTGAAGGCGGTACTGAAACGGTTGTCAGAGAGAGGCATCAGAATAAAGAAGGAAAAGTGCGAATTTTTCAAAGACAAGCTGCAGTACTTGGGCCATGTCATTAGCAGGAACGGAGTAGAACCAGCTACTGACAAGCTAGAAGCTATTGCGAAGGCTCCTCGTCCTACGGATAAGCAACAGTTGCGTTCATTGTTGGGCTTGATAAACTACTACGGCAAGTTTGTTCCCAACCTATCAAGCGTTGTTTTTCCTCTAAACAGATTGCTACGGCTCGATGTCCCCTGGGCCTGGAATGATGAGTTCGAAGCAGCGTTCTCGGACATCAAGAAGCTGCTTTCACAACCACCGGTTCTTACGCACTACGACCCCAGTACACCGCTGCAGTTGTGTGATGCATCGGCATACGGTATAGGAGCTGTCATCTCTCATGTGCAGCCAAATGGTGAATGCCATCCGGTGGCGTACGCATCGCGTGCACTATCTTCAGCAGATGTAAATTATAGTCAGTTGGAAAAAGAGGCACTTGCTCTAGTTTTTGGCGTCAAGCGTTTCCACTACTACCTTTTTGGGCGTTAGTTTGTTCTTGTTACGGACCACAAGCCTTTGCAGACAATTTTCGGTCCCAAGACGGGAATCCCAACCATTGCCGCAGCTAGACTACAACGGTGGGCTGTACTTCTGTCTGCCTACAAGTCTAGCTTGAATTATAAACCGTCGTCTCAAAACGCCGACGCAGATTGCTTATATCGTTTGCCTATGCCGAGTGACAGTGAAGAACGCTCGGATGAGCAATTTTATCTCCTACGCATGCAATCCCTGCCAATTGACTATCGTGAGGTGGCACGTGAAACGAGCCGAGATTCGCTGCTAAGACAAGTCAGGCAGCACGTAATGAACGGCTGGCCTGAGCACGTCGTGAATGAAGAAATGAAGCCATTCTTTCACAGGCGCTGTGAACTTTCTGGGCAACTAGGATGCCTCATTCTTGGAATGCGTGTTATTCCTCAAAAATACCAGCCTCAAATGCTCGAAGAATTGCACCAGGGACACCCTGGCATTGTTAGAATGAAAGAACTAGCACGCAGCTACGTGTGGTGGCCAGGAATCGATCGTGACATTGAAGCTCATGTAAGTTCGTGCAATCCATGCCTAACGCAGCGCACAATGCCTTGCCCTGCTCCTTTGCACCCGTCGGCATGGCCAACCAGACCATGGGAACGTCTGCACATCGATTTTGCAGGACCTTTCAAGGGTGCCATGTTCTTGGTTGTGGTCGACGCTCACTCCAAGTGGCCCGAGGTGTGCCAGATGCGTGACACGTCCGCAGAAAGCACTGTAAACCGGCTGCACGTAATCTTCTGCAGGTTTGGTTACCCCGAAGTGGTGGTGTCCGACAATGGCCCGCAATTCATTTCGGCTGCTTTTTCAAATTACCTTAAAAGCATTGGCACGCGGCATGTGCGCACATCAGCCTACCATCCCAGCAGTAATGGACAAGCTGAACGATTTGTCCAAACCTTGAAAGCGGCAATACGTAAAAGGACCGCCGCAAACTTAAGCACAACGTTGGGGGAGTTTTTGTTGTCTTACAGGAACATTCCACACACGACCACGGGCGAGGCGCCGGCCACTCTTTTGCTACGGCGGCAGCTGCGCACCCGACTGGACGCTGTCAAGCCATCGCTGCAGCGGAATGTTGCGACAAGATAATTCGTCCAGACAGTGCGTCGCAAGCAGCGTACACGTGCATTTGCTGTGGGTGATAGTGTTCTGGTGCGAAATTTCAGATGCGGTGAAAAGTGGTTACCTGCGACTGTGGTGGCAAGAACTGGACTTGTATCGTACAGACTGCGAGTGGAAACAACTCGAGGTGTGTTTGTTTGGAACCGTCACCAGAACCACATCATTCAGGCTATGAGCATGGACTCGAGTTCTGCGCCTGAACAGCATGACTCCGAGCAGCCGCATGCAGCGACGACGGCGGTGCAGCAAGATTCATCTCCTCTGCCAGCCACGACAGAGCGCCGTTATCCGGAGAGGCACCGACGCCCTCCAGACCGCTATATGCCATGAACTATATTTTCGTGTTTCATTTCCATGTATCCGAATGAAAATAAGAACGGGAGAGTGTAGTTGCTCCGCGCCTTCTGATAACAATGTGCGCTACTGGAACACGCCCCCTTGATAAGGGTTTATATACCGCGGCACCGAGCCCTGTCGCGGGAACTTCTTCCTAGCTTGTCATAGACGTCGGCCCAGCTCTGCTGGGACCACTCTCGAGAGAAAGAGATATTTTAGTTGTGCACTTCTGTGAGGGGCGGAGGTGCACAAATTCCGATTTTTGAGGGGAACATTAAAGACCGCAGCGGCGGGCATAGCGGTCTACTATCGTCGCCGCTGTTTGCAGGCTGGTTTCAATATCCCCTGTGCTGCCCTGCGTGGCCCACAGAGTGATGTCATCGGCGTACAGGGCGTGCTGCACGCCGGCGACACCACCCAGCTGGGCCGGCAGGTGCATCATGGCCAGATTGAAGAGCAGCGGGGAAAGTACCGCGCCTTGAGGGGTTCCCCGCGTGCCGAGTAGGTAAGGACCATGGTCTCTATCTTGAATTCGAATGTAGGATTGACGATCCATTAAAAATTGGCTTATGTATCGGAATGTGTTGAGGCCACAGTCGGTGTGACTTAGGTTAGTGAGTATGATCTCATGTGTTACATTGTCAAATGCCCCTTTAAGATCCAAGGCGAGTACGACCCGGTCATTATGGGGGCATTCGAGGGGGTCAAGGACTTCCCGATTGAGTTGCAGGAGGACATCCTGTGCGGATCTGTGTGGGCGGAATCCGAACATGGTGCTCGCAAAGACATGTTTGTATTCAAGATATGTAGATAACCGATCCCGCACCATCGTCTCCATTAGTTTGCCCACACATGAGGTGAGAGAGATGGGGCGGAGGTTATCTGTGTCAATTGGTTTGCCAGCTTTAGGAATAAAAGTGACCAAAGCCGTTTTCCATTCGATTGGCAGGGGGGTGTCCCCGCGCCAAATCGCATTGACGTATTCCAGGAGGGACTGGTATGCCAAGTCGGGCAGGTTCGTCAAAAGCTTGACGGTGACCTTATCCCGTCCTGGCGCAGTGCCCCGTTTCATTTTGGCGAGAGCCGCCCGCAGATCATGTAGCTGGAAAGGTTGATCCAGCTCCGTGTTCTCTCTGCCTGCATAAGAGTACGCAGATCCACGGGGGTCTTGGGCTGTACACAGATACTGGTCCCGAAGTTTCTGTGCCAGTTGAGTCGTGTTGCCAGGAAAAGCGTGCATGGCTCGCTGCAAATGTTTTTGTGTTTCGGTTCGTGTTTGGGTTGGGTCGATTAGGGCTCGAAAGAGACGCCACGTGTTTCGGCTGGACATTTGTCGCGCGGCCGTGTTGCATCTATCTACCCAGTTGGAGTCGGCGAGTTGGGCCGCGTACTCTGCCGCTTTCTGGGTAAGCTCGGTAATTCGAGCTTTAAGCTTTCTATTGTGTTTCTGGCGTCGCCAACGGCGGACGAGGCTGCGACGGGCTTCCCAGAGGTGTAGAAGGTGGTTATTCACGTCCGTGATCGCCTCTGAGAGCTGGATGTGTGTTTCGTGCGAGGAAAGGTGTGCCAGCAGCTGTTGGGACCATGCTGTGTAGCCTTGCGCGGAAATGGGTGTATTATCAAGTGAGTTAAAGTTTTGCCTGAATTTCGTCCAATCTGGGATACGGGCTTGTGTTCTAGGACGCTTGAGAGGGCGTGTGCGTAGTGTAGTGTTAATGATGCAGTGGTCGCTACCGAGGGTCTCCTCGGTGTTGATCCAGTCTGCGTGTTGTATGTTGCGAGTGAAGGTTAAGTCCAGGCACGTATCCCGTGTCACGGAGTTTCCTAGCCGTGTTGGCTGGACGGGGTCCGTGTGGAGGGTGAGGCCCAACGTGGACGCAAGCTCCGCCAGCCTACGTCCGCGCGACTCCTCCTTGCGATACCCCCACAGCTGACTGGGAGCATTAAAGTCGCCCACTATCAGCAGGGGATCGCGGCCCGCTACTCTTAGCGCGCGGCTAAAGAGGTCCGCAAAAGTCACTCGCTTGAGTTTGGGAGCGCAGTACACGTTCAGTATATGCAACGGCGGGTCCCTGCGGCGGAGTGGTAGGATAGGCACCATTACATAGGAATACTCGAGCTTGAGGTCGAGATCCACTAGGTTGGCTGTGTAGTCTTTGTGAACGAGAAGACAAGACGCGGGGTCCTGTTGGAACGTCGTGTAATTTGAAATTGTGGCGCCCAGGCCTGGCTCTTGGAGGGCAACCACGGCTGGTAAGGACCCGAAAGTTTCAAGGTAGAGGCGGAAATTGGCCCGCTTAGTGCGGTCCTTAAAGCCTCTACAGTTCCACTGTGTTATTGAAGTTGACATGGCCGAATTGGAGATGGCGGAACTCCTTTGATTAAGGTGTCTCGCCATGATTTAAAATTCTTGGGGGGGGGGGAGGAGGAGGGTTTGGCTGCCTCAGAGCCAGCTACTTGCGCCATCAAGGGGGTGATGATGGAAGGAGCGGGGCAGCTGTCCTCATTGTCCGAATCAATAATCAGACGGTTGAATTTTGAAGGACGGGATACGTCCCTAATGGGCCCCGTCCGCCTTTACATGGGCTAGGGTAAAGGCAGGTCATCCTTCGCAAAATTGTTAAACGTGCCCTTGACCTCCCCATCACTACTTCGAAAAGCCGGCTTATGGCCCTTGGGGTGGTGAATACTTTCCGGGAGCTCCGGGAGGCGCACCTTACAAACCAGTACACGCGTTTGTCGCTAACGGAGTCGGGTCGCCGCCTTCTTGCTACACTACATTGGCCAAACTCCGTAAGGTGGGGGACCAGGTGGGCCGCATGGTCACCGGGGTTCCAACAAACGCGGAGGGTTACGAAGTAAGGATGCCTTGCGGATGGCAAACGCCTTCGTAACTAGTCGAATTCTCTATTCGACTCCTTATCTCCACCTACGGAAACAAGAGGAGGATGCCCTTGAGGTCATCCTTCGCAAAATTGTTAAACGTGCCCTTGACCTCCCCATCACTACTTCGAACAGCCGGCTTATGGCCCTTGGGGTGGTGAATACTTTCCGGGAGCTCCGGGAGGCGCACCTTACAAACCAGTACACGCGTTTGTCGCTAACGGAGTCGGGTCGCCGCCTTCTTGCTCGACTCCATATACAACACACCCCTCCAATGGAAGACAGGTTTCGCATCCCGGAACTGTGGAGACGTGCCCTCCACGTGCGGCCTCTTCCAGCAAACATGTCACATGAAGACCATAATGGTCGGCGCCTGGCACGAGCGGAAGCGCTAGCCCGATATTATGGCAACAAAACAGGTGTATACTACGTGGACGCCTCCGGCCCTCACCACGGGGGATGGTACACGGCCGCGGTAGTTCACAACAGCAACACAGTTAACGGCCTCACTTTCAGAGCCCGCAGTGCAACACAAGCAGAAGAGGTCGCGATTGCTCTCGCGGCCTCACATTCCAATTCAAAATACATAATTACCGACTCGCGAGGGGCCTGTCGGAACGTCGAACAAGGCAGCACTCCCTTCCTAGCCTATCGAATATACCAAAATTGCATACGGGATACGGACCCCGCACACCGTCACCTCATATGGGCCCCTGCTCATCAGGGGTTGGCAGGAAACGAGGCAGCAGACGCAGCCGCCCGCGCGCTCTCTCACCGGGCTGTTTTCTCCTCCCCATCCGATCAGGAACCCGATTTTAATCCGGTTTATACGTTCAAAAATATCGCAACCTACTTTCAAGATAGCCATCGCCTTTACCCTAGCCCATGTAAAGGCCTAAAGAAGGCGGATGAGCGGCTTCTTCTCCGCCTCTTCACCAATACATTGCTGTGCCCGGCAGCACTAAAACATTTTGACCCCTCCTTTAGCGGCAACTGCCCGCACTGTGGTGCGGTGTCTTCGGACACCTATCACATGGTGTGGGCCTGCCCCTCCAACCCGGCCATTCCCCCTATCCCCAACCCAACCCGGGAGGACTGGGAGGCGACCCTGCTCGGCTGCCACGACTTACAGGCCCAACAAGCCTTAGTCGGGCGCGCCCGGGCGGCGGCTACCGCCACTGGGGTCCCAAACTAGGGACCTCCACCTAGTGTTTGTAAGGATCTGTCCCTTACGGGCCGATCCAAACACCTCCTGTTCTGAATAAATGTTTTCACCACCACCACCACCAGCTCTGCTGGCGCTCGCCAGTAACTTTGTTAGATTGAATAAAGGAATTCCGTCGCCGAACTTTGCTGCAGCTTCGTGGTTCTTGCTTCCACGGACGAACACCACAGAAGAAGCTAACGGTGAATCGCAAACTTAAGGCTCGCATTGTCGACCTCACGGAGCAGGCTGCGGCACATGCTGCCCAGCTCACCGATTCAAACTGGATAGAGAAGTGTAATTCGGCAGCGCGTCAGATGGGCTCGAAAGGATCATGGCGCTTCTTTCGCAGTCTCATCGACCCTGCTCAAATGAGAGGGGAGACGCAAAGACAGCTACGGCGGGCTTTGCGCGGGTACCAAGGTACGACGGCTCAACTCGCGGACACCCTATGCGACAGATATCTCTGCCGCATAGAGGACCCAGTTTTGCCCGTGTACGCGTACGCGGGAAAGCCGAATCCCGACATTGATGCCCTTTTTGAGTTACACGACCTTAAGGCGGATTTAGCTAAAATGCGGTGAGTTACGGCTCCGGGTCGGCATCGCATAAAAGTTAATCTGTTCGCCAACCTTCCAGATTCGCTCTACCTCCACCTGCTAGTGTACATTAACCAGATTTGGGACGGGCGTCCACTCCCTCCCGAATGGAAGACCTCCTTGGTCATATTCATCCCTAAGCCAGGCAAGCCAGTGAATACCGACAACCTGAGGCCCTGCTCACTAACCTCTTGTGCGGGCAAGCTTATTGAGACGATGGGTAGGGATTGCCTCTCTCCACACATAGAGACCAAGGGCCTCTTTGCAGACACTATGTTCGAGTTCCGACCGCACATATCTGCGCAGGACGTCCTCCTCCAGTTACACCGCTACAAAATACGACCCACTACCATGCGGCACAACGACAAGGCCATCCTTGTCCTCGATCTTAAGGTGGCCTTTGACAACGTTCGTCGTGGCAGCATCTAGACTAACTTGAGTACCACCGATTGTGGGCGCAAGGTATTCACATATGTACGAGACTTTCTCTCGAAGCCTTCCTCAAGATTGAGGACGACGAATATCGACCATACACAATATGTACACGGAGTACAACCCAAGGGGCGGTCTTGTCGCCGCTTCTTTTCAACATTGCCATGATGCAGCTTTCCCGCCAATTGGCCCGGGCGGAAGGCATCCATCACGCACTCTACGCGGACGACATAACAATTTGGACTAACGAAGGGAGCCTTGGGGAAAAGGAGGACCGTCTTCAGCGGGCCGCCACCATAACCGATAGCTAGGGTATCGGCTGTGGTCTCCAATGCGCTACCGCAAAATCGGAACTTCTGGACAGAAGATCCTACCCTAAAGACAACACGAGTTTGCACATCTTTCTGGGTGGGAGGTTCTATCAGAGAGGTCAAGGAGCTCCGCAGACTAGGTCTGTTCAGCCATAACAGGCTCAGCCCTGAATCCACTATTGTCAAACTCAAGCGCTTAGGCGAACAGGTCGGACGCATGATCCATCGCGTTTCTAACACGCGCGGTGGATTGCGAGGCAGGGACGCGCTTCGGCTCGCCCATGCCTTCGTGACCAGCAGGATCCTCTACTCCGTTCCCTATCTCCTGGCTCAGAATCCTCAGGATTCCTGTTCATCCATAACAGGCTCAGCCCGGAATCCACTATTGCCAAACTCAAGCGCGTAGGCGAACAGGTCGGACGTATGATCCATCGCGTTTCTAACAAGCGCGGCGGGTTGCGAGGCAGGGACGCGCTTCGGCTCGCCCATGCCTTCGTGACCAGCAGGATCCTCTACTCCGTTCCCTATCTCCTGGCTCAGAATCCTCAGGATCCGCATACTAGGTCTGTTCATCCATAACAGGCTCAGCCCGGAATCCACTATTGCCAAACTCAAGCGCGTAGGCGAACAGGTCGGACGCATGATCCATCGTGTTTCTAACAAGCGCGGCGGGTTGCGAGGCAGGGACGCGCTTCGGCTCGCCCATGCCTTCGTGACCAGCAGGATCCTCTACTCTGCTCCCTATCACCTGGCTCAGAAGCTCATAAACCGCTTCTGCGGTTCCGCGAAACCCTAATTCATTATTGCGACAGCCACCGCCTCTACCCGGCACCTGCCAAGGGGCTGAGTAAGGCGGAGTAGCGAACTCTGTGGTGCCTGCAGACAGGAACTCTTCTCTGTCCTGTCATAGTAAAACACTTCGATCCGAACAAAGATGGGCGCTGCCCGCACTGTGTAGATATCTGCGATATCTTTCACATGGTGTGGGAATGTTCTCAGAATCCCCACCTTCCCCCGCCCCCACCCTTACCCCCACCCCAGAGGCATGGCAGACTGCCCTCCTCAAATGCTCCACACTGGAGTCCCAAAGAGCTCTAGTAAAGCGGGCGCGAGACGGGGCCTCGTCGTGCGGTTTCCCGGACTAAGGATACCGACCATGCAGCGGGGTTTTCTGACCCTCCAACTCTCTTTGAATATTAAAGATTTTACCACCACCACCCAAAAGTCGGCAGCCCTTCAATACAGCACCTCTTTATCCTCTTCTTTTACACCTTTTCTTTAACCCTAACTTTACAGCGCGGTCCGGATCTCACCGGAATGCGAGACATTTACTACGCAATTTTTATGCGAAGCATATTACAATAGGTAACCCAAGCCCTTCGTGACGGTTACACGCCGTGCACACCACGTGACACAATCACGTCACGACAGATGAGAGACGGGGCTCCAAATCGTGCCGTCGCTGCGGTTGCACGCCGTGCAGACCACGTGGTATGGTGACGTCACACCACGTGACACAATGACGTCACGACAGATCAGAGACGGGGCTCCAACTTGTGCCGTCGCTGCGGTTGCACGCCGTGCAGACCACGTGGTATGGTGACATCACACCACGTGACACAATGACGTCACGACAGATCGCCGTCACGCGCTGGGAGAGGGAGAACGATGCAATCGCACAGACGCCGGAATGTCCTCGAGCGGCATTCCCGCGTATTTCGAACGCGCGTTCACACTCGGTGCAGGTGAAACGCTCGCTCCACCGGGCAGGCGGACGCAGCTTCCGTGGCAATCCAGGCGCTCACCCAACGCGCGTCTCGGGGTTAGTCGGCGTTCCACTGTAGCCATGCCGTTGTCTTCCCCCACGACGAAGGCTTCTAGTGGTTGTATTAAAATGACGAAGTATTCAACCAAGGAAAGCCATGTATTAGCAAGCCTAGCCATCAATATGCTTCGCATCTGACCAGGGTTAACCAAGTTAAGACTCAGCCATTTTTTTTTATTGAATTCACTAGGCTATAGCCGGATACAACTTAAGTCTGCAGTGAAGCTCCGCCCACAATCTGTCTTCGCGCACAGAATTCCTCCACCATGATAAAGCAGTCCGGTGCTTACACTTCTTGTTACGCTGACAAGAACCTTATCAAAGAAAAAAAATTATGAGCTCTAGAATTTTGAGGCATGGATTGTTTGATATAGTGAAACATTAAAAACCTGATTTCGTTGACAGCTGCGATTAGCCAGGGGAGAAATACAGTACGCCGCGGACCGCGGCCCAGTGTTAGCAACTGCTATATTTTTTTAATTTCTATACTACTATAGTCAACACAGCGCTTCGCGTGAGCCGGAGGCCAGATTTGCCGCTTCTGCGCATGCGCTAAACCGAGCTACTTCACGCGCAGAGCAGGCGACCGCCTACTCCGGAATAAAAAAAAGTATAAAAATGAGCACAGAAACGAGAATAAAAAAAGAAATGAAAGAAATAAAATATCACAAATAAAAAATAAATAAAAGACAAACAGTGCGGCAGGAAACACATATCTAGGTGGACACCCGAACCGCGCCGTAAGGGAAGGAAAATGAAAATAAAATTGGTTTTAAGGAAAGGAAACGACGCCTGTTTCTCATATCTCGGCGGATACCCGAACCGCGCCGTAAGGGCGTCAAGGAAAGTAAAATGAATTGAAAACTGGGTTTAAGGAAAGGAAATGCCTATCTCTCATATCTTGGTGTACGCCCGAAAGGAATGGACACCACAGTAAATGTCTCTAAAGCAAACTTCTAAGACAGCCCCGTATTTACTACACGCGCGTCTCCTCTTCCGCCTCGGTACAGGCAGTGTGTGGAGGGCCAAACGCCTCCACCGTTATCGTGGTGCTCTGAGTGCATTGTGCGCGAACTGCGACAGCCATGACGTCAAACCAAGCGTAACTGAACATTTTCGCTTGTATATCTAGGCTTAACCACAGCTAAGCCACTGCCAATTTTTAGCCTTGGTTCTTGAAATTCTGTTTTCTTCTTCGCCAAGTGGGCAGTTTTAGATAATAACTTTGCGAATTCCCCAAAACGCGGGGCAAAGATTTCAGTGCGTCAGTACAGGTGATTGATAATATCTTTCAATCAAGCGAAAATATTATCGAGTGCGCCTGCACCTGACTGTGTTATATGAGACAACATTTCTTGTCCACTACCGTAGGAATTGGCTCGAACGGCGGTAGTGGACTCTATTTCATGCAGCAGGGTGAGAAAAATTCTGGTCTCATGTGCGCGCAGTTTGTATGCTGGCACGCGCTGCGGGTTCCCATGCCCTCAATTTGCATTCTTTCTGTTCTTTTTTATTCGACACCAGAGAGAGAGAGAGAAAACTTTATTTACAGAGGAATTCGGGGCACGCCCCAGGGTCCCCGCACGACCCCACTGCACTCAAGTGTTTATGTTCCGAAGGTCCATAACACTGGCAGCACGGCCGCTGGCGATGGTCTGCACGGCCGGGTCCTCCGAGCGCAGCAGGGTCTCCCAGTCCTCCAAGGTCTTGAGGTTCTCTAGGTCCCGCGGGGGAGGGTCCGCCGGGCAGAGGGAAAGGATGTGGAGGGAAGAAGCGAAGGGTTCTGGGCATAGGGCGCAAGCAGGAGTGGGGAAGGAGGGATGATAGTGGGTTAGGGTAAGGGGCGAGGGGAGAGTATGTGTTTGTAATCTGCGCCAGAGTGTTGCGTGTCTGTTATCTAGGGAGGGGTGGGGCGGGGGGTAGAGCTGGCGAGAGGCTCTGTATGCCTGGGTCAGCTCACTGAATGAGTGCATGCGATCCTTCGTGAATCCCCGATCCGAGGCCACCTGAGCCCGGTTTAAAGAACCACGGGCTAAAAGGTTGGCGGCCTCGTTTCCGGGATTCCCGGAGTGCGCGGGCACCCATATCAGCTCCACTTGGCGGGGCGGGGGGGCATCGGGCGAGTCCAGTGTGCGAAAAGCAGGGACATGGACTCGGCCTCGAGCAAAATTTAGAATCGCAGTTTTAGAATCGGATAAAATGTACCGGGCTTCCGTGCGGGTTATAACAAGGGCAATGGCGGCTTCCTCTGCAGCCTCTGGGGACGTGTCTGGAGGGAGAGGTAGTGTGAGGAGGGCGGATAAAGAGGAGTCCACCACAGCTGCTGTCGCTCCATCACCCGTGCAGGCAGCGTCCGCCCACACGGCGTCCGGCTGGGGGCCGTACGCTCGATGGAGTGCCTTCGCACGGGCTCTGCGGCGCTGCTCATTGTGGGACGGGTGCATATTCCTCGGGAGCGGCCTGATGAGGAGCTCTCGGTGAAGGTATCGTGAGATGGCGAGGAGGGTTGGGTCGTTGGCCGGTATTTTGATTCCGAGGGTGTCCAGGATATACCGACCTGAGGAGGTTTGTGTGAGCCTGATGTATTGGGCCTGTCGGTTAGCCTCCACCAGTTCCCCGATCGTATTGTGGAGGCCCAGGCCTAGTAATCTGTCTGTGGGTGTGTTGAGGGGAAGGTGAAGTGCTACCTTGAATGCCTTGCGAATCAAAGCATCCAAAGCGTTTATGTCATGTTTGGATAGGTGTAAGTATGGGGTAGTGTACAGCACACGGCTGAGGACAAAGGCATGAATGAGGCGACATAGGTCGCGCTCCTTCATGCCTCTATGACGTCCCGAAACCCTGCGGATGAGGTGCTCGACACCATATATAGCTCGTTGGATGGAAAAACCGTCCGCGTAGTTCGCACCACCCGTCGTGCGTGAACTATAAATAGGCTTACTACGATAACACATTTGGCTTCATTACGAAGCACAAGCGTCTAGTGTCGCAGGGCTTAATTCCCAACTCGCAGTCTACGAAGAAAATTGACGAAAGCTTCTACGACTGCTAATCAGAGACAGTTCATATAAAAAAGTGGTCTCAAAGATTAATTGGTCGTCAAAGTGGCTCAGGCGAAACGGCGTCTTAGCTTATTGGCACTGGCTGTCCTTAAAATCTGAGTTGTGGCGCTTACAAAATAATTACACAAACAAACAATTACAGACAACAGTGCACATAAAAACTGTTACACATACAAAAGACAATCATGAGTAGCTTGTTTATTACGAGGCCGCCTAGAAGCCCGTTTACTGTGTGGTGTCAGTACATGTTAAAACACCCCAGGTGTTCGAAATTAACGGAGAACTTCACTACGGTGTCCCTCACAGTGTGAACCGCTCCTGGACGCTAAACCCCAAAAACCAAACCGCACCAAAACATCTTTATTATGCGATAGCGTATACAGCTCGTTTGGTAGAAAAGCTTTCGGCGTCTTAGTCATTGTGCGCACCGAGCATCTGAAATAATCGCACTGGGCCAATTATTCGCCGAAGAATGATCCACATGGTGTCATACGGTTCAGCGCTTAGTGCGGCATAACCCTACTAGTTAGAGCCTAGCTCTCAGGAGAGATTTAAACCATCAGCGCTTACGTTGTCGCGTTCCGCTCTTCAATGCGAAGTTTAAGCGTCCTCGAATTTTTTTAAATGAAAGCTTCATACGAAACCTCGAGAGTTAAGAGGTCAAATCATAAACAAGAGATCATCAAATTGGATCAGTATCCATGACTGAGAGTCGAACCCGCGGCTGCCTGACCAGATCTCTTCTAATGTCCGCTCAGCGAGACCACTAGGCTAGCGCACGCAGCCAACACGTCTACTGTTAAACTGCACCGCACTTTCGCGCTGTGCATTGAAGAGCGTAGTCTTCATCAACATCCATCTGCTCCGTTCAGCGGCACTGCCTGCTCACCGTCGTCTTCCATGTAGCACAAATCTGCGCTTTCGCTCCGATTCTACTGTAGTAAAGACAGGAATTGCGCATAACTGGCTCCCTTGGTCAGTGGCAACCTAAATCGCGCTTTGAGGTATACATGGGAGGTGAGAGATGTGGGTTAAATGCGTTGGCTCTGAAAATGTGGTGGTGGTGGCGGTGGGGAAAACATTTATCAAGAAGGGACAGGAGATATACTTCGATTAGCCGTAAGGAACCGATCCTCACAAGCATTAGGTGGAGGTCCCTAGTTCGGGCCCCAATGGCGGTGGCCGCCACCCGGGCGCCCCCGACTAAGGCTTATTGGGCCCGTAAGTGGTGGCAGCCGAGCAGGGTCGCCTCCTAGTCCTCCCGGGTTAGGTTGGGGATGGCGAGAATGGCCGGGTTGGAGGGGCACGCCCACACCATGTGACAGATGTCCGAAGACACCGCACTACAGTCCGGGCAGCTGCCGCTAAAGGAGGGGTAAAAATGTTTTAGTGCTGCCGGGCACACCAAATATTGGTGAGAAGGCGGAGAAGCTGGTCTTCCGCCTTCTTGAGGCCTTTACATGGGCTAAGGTTAAGGCGGTGACTATCTTGATAGTAGGTTGCAATATCTTTGAACGTATATACCGCATTAAAATCGAAGTACCTGATCGGGTGGGAAGGAGAAAACAGCACGGTGAGAGAGCGCACGGGCGGCTGCGTCTGCTGCCTCATATCCTGCCAACCCCTGAGGAGCAGGGGCCCATATGAGGTAACGGTGTGCGGGGTCCGTATCCCGTATGCAATTTTGGTAGATTCGATAGGCTAGGAAGGGAGTGCAGCCTCGTTCGACGTTCCAACCGGCCCGTCGAGAGTCCGTGATAATATATT
Source organism: Amblyomma mixtum (assembly GCF_055824585.1). Lineage (NCBI taxonomy): Eukaryota > Metazoa > Arthropoda > Arachnida > Ixodida > Ixodidae > Amblyomma > Amblyomma mixtum. The sequence goes on along the minus strand of NC_143017.1, from coordinate 37,405,140 downwards.
TTAAATCGGAATGCGAGGCCGCGAGAGCAATCGCGACATCTTCTGCCTGTGTTGCACTGCGACTTGTGAACGCGAGGCCGTTAGAGGTGTTGTTGTGAACTACCACTGTCGTGTACAATCACCCATGGTGAGGGCCGGAGGCATCCAGATAGTATAAAACTGTTTTGGTGCCATAATGTCGGGCTAGGGCATGCGCTCCTGCCAGGCGCCGACCATTACGGTCTTCGTGTGACATGTTGGCTTCAAGAGGCCGCACATGGAGGGAGTGTGTCTACAGTTCTGGGATTTAAACCTGTCTTCCATTAGAGTGGTATGTTGGATATGGAGTCAAGCAACAAGGCGGCGACCCAACTCCGTTTGCGACAGGCGCGCGTACTAATTTGTAAGGTGCGCATCCCGGAGCTCCCGGAAAGTATTCACCACCCGAACGGCCATAAGCCGGGGAGGTCAAGGTCAAGTGATGGGTAGGGCAAGGGCTAGCTTAAGAAATTTGCGCAGGGTGACCTCAAGGGATTCCTCCTCTTGTTTTCGTAGGTGGAGATAAGGAGAGAGAGAGAGAAAAACTTTATTTATACAGGAATTCGGGCCACGCCCAGGGTTCCCTCACGACCCCACTGCACTCAATTGTTTATGTTCCTGAGGTGCATAACACTGGCAGCACGGAAGGTGGCGATGGTCTGCAGTTCCGGTCCTCCGAGCACAGCTCGGTCTCCCAGTCCTCCCAGGTCTTGAGGTTCTCTAGGTCCCGCGGGGGAGGGTCCGCCGTGCTGAGAGAAAGGATGTGGAGGGAAGAAGCGAAGGGTTTTGGGCATAGGGCACATGCGGGAGTGGGAAAGGATGGATGATAGTGGGCTAGGGTAAGGGGTGAGGGGAGAGAGTGTGTCTGTAGTCTGCGCCAGAGTGTTGCGTGTTTGTTATCTAGGGAGGGGTGGGGCGGGGGGTAGAGCTGGCGTGAGGCTCTGTATGCCTGGGTCAGCTCACTGAATGTGTGCATGCGCTCCCTCGTGAATCCCCGATCCGAGGCCACCTGAGCCCGGTTTAAAGAACCTCGGGCTAAAAGTTTGGCAGCCTCGTTTCCGGGATTCCCGGAGTGCGCAGGCACCCATATCAGCTCCACATGGCGGGGCGGGGGTGCATCGGGCGAGTCCAGTATGCCAAAAGCAGGGACAGGAACTCGGCCTCGAGCAAAATTTAAAATCGCAGTTTTGGAGTAACTTAATATATACCGGGCTTCCGTGCGAGTGATAGCTAGTGCAATGGCGGCTTCCTCTGCAGCCTCTGGGGACGTGTCTGGAGGGAGAGGTAGTGTGACGAGGGCGGATTAAGAGGACTCCACCACAGCTGCTGTCGCTTCATCACCCGTGCAGGCAGCGTCCACCCATACGGCGTCCGGCTCGGGTCCGTACGCTCGACGGAGTGCCTTCGCACGGGCTCTGCTCGCTGCTCATGGTGGGAAGTATGCATATTCCTCGGGAGCGGCCTAATGAGAAGCTCCTGGTGAAGGGGTCGTGGGATGGCGAGGAGGGTTGGGTCGTTGGCCGGTATTCTGATGCCGAGGGAGTCCAGGATATACCGATCTGTGGAAGTTTTTGTGAGCCTTATGTATTGGACCTGTCGGTGGGCCTCCACCAGTTCCCCGATCGTATTGTGGAGGCCCAGGCCTAGTAATCTTTCTGTGGGTGTGTTGAGGGGAAGATGAAGTGCTACTTTGAATGCCTTGCGAATCAAAGTATCCAAAGCGTTTATGTCATGTTTGGATAGTTGTAATTGTGGGGTCATGTACAGCACACGGCTGAGGACAAAGGCATGAATGAGGCGACATAGGTCGCGCTCCTTCATGCCTCTATGACGTCCCGAAGCCCTGCGCATGAGGTGCGATATCGCGCCTACAACCTGCTTGAGTTTCTTGAGGGTAGTGGTGTTTTTGTCATCGCTCTGGATGTGCAGGCCCAATACACGGAGGGTGTCAACCTCAGGTACCGGATCACCATCCAGTTCAATGGCAATGGGGAAGCGGGGACAGCGGTGGTTCTTAGGACGGATGAGGAGCAGTTCGGACTTCTCTGGGGAGCAAGACAGTCCGATGGTCTGTGCGTAATTTTGGGTGAGGGTGGCTGCTTCCTGTAAGGTGCTCTCTATGTCGCCGTCACTGCCGTGAGTGGTCCACAGGGTGATATCGTTGGCATAAAGAGTGTGCTTCAGGTGGGGCAAGGGGGATGAGGATAATGTTAAAGAGAAAGGAAGAAAGGACGGACCCTTGAGGGGCGCCGATACTCTGAAGCGTGTTGGAGGGGGAAGACAGAGGGCCGAAGTGTATCTCAGCCGTGCGGTCAGTGAGGAATGCTTGAATGTAGGCATACGTGCGCGCACCCACATTCAAAGGGGATAGAGCAGTCATGATCGCCTGATGCTCAATGCGATCAAAAGCTTTGGAGCCGTCCAAAGCTAAGACTGCCTTGATGTGACCTGGAAGAAGCGGGTCGAAAATGTCGTGTGTGAGTTGCAGCATGACGTCCTGTGCGGATAGAAATGGGCGAAATCCCACCATGGTATGCGGGTAAAGATTGTTGTCCGCCATGTGACTTGTGAGTCTCGCTACCACAACATGCTCGAGGAGCTTCCCGAGGCATGAGGTTAGCGAAATCGGGCGAAGGTTTTGAAGTGTAAGTGGTTTGTGGGGTTTAGGTATGAATGTTATCTTCGCGTGGCGCCAGGACTGAGGGAGGTTGCCCTCTCTCCAGCACTGGTTGAAGTATTTCGTAATGTGGGTGATCGATTGGTCATCCAGATTACGGAGCATCGAGTTTGTGATCTGGTCTGCACCATGTGCGGAGTTGGCGCGGAGAATCAGGAGGGCCGCTCTGACTTCTCTGTCCGTGATGTCGGTGTCGCGCGTGGGATTTGCTTGTCCTGTGTAGTGCGATAGAGGTATGGGGCCGCCTGGAGATGTATACATGGTTTCAAGTGTGTCTAGAAGGGTGTCGGGATCGTCAATGTGTTCATGTGTGAGGCGTGTCACGTTGTGCTGTGTTGCTGATTTGGTGCGTGTGAGGTCAATGAGGTGTCGGGGGAGTTGCTATGCACGTTTGCTGGACAGGTTTCCGGCGATGCCGTCACATATCTGTCCCCAGTTGGATCGGCAAAGCTCCTCAGAGTGCTGTTGGATTTGTGTCTGCAGCGCAGCCAGCCGCTTTTTGAGTGTTCTGTTGAGTTTGTTGCCTTTCCAGCGTACCAGGATGTTGTGATAAGCCTCCCAGAGGTGGGCTAGGCGTGTGTCAAGGGTAGGTGTTTCGGTTGTAGTTTCAATGTGTCGCGTGTTGTGGTGAACGTCATGCTTGATTGACTGCACCCATGCGTCGATGTCTGCGATGGGAGTGTCTGGGAGGGCGGTGCGTGCAGTGCGAAATGCATGCCGGTTAATGAGTTTTTGTATGGTATTTGCGGGACGGGTGGTTTGTACGGGATAGTGATTTGTATAATGTAATGATCACTGCCCAGTGTATGTTGTGCTCTGTTCCAGGTAACGCCGCGGATACAGCGGCTCAGCGTCAGGTCCGGACTGGTTTCTATGCTGACACTGTTGCCGATCCGTGTAGGCGTCTGAAACGTGTTGTGCACAGTGAGTTGGAGGTTCTGCAGGAGCAGCCAGAGCCTGCGACCTCGATGTGTCGTGGTTGTGTATCCCCAGTCAGTATGCTGACTGTTGAAGTCCCCACCGATGAGTAGGGGATGTTTCCCTGCTAGATGGTGTAGCTTTCGCAGATGTGATTCTAGCGAGGCCATCGGCTGGGACGGGGGGTGGTATATGTTTGCTATAAATATAGAAGGAAGTGAATGTGTGTGATGTTTAAGTTCTGTGATCGCGCAGGGCGTCTCAGACGTGATATGATGAGTTTTGTAGGTGAGGCTGCGGTGGATGAGTGTGGACGCCCTGGGTGCGTTAGTGGTATCCCAGTGTGTAGATGTGTAGCAGGGGACGGTTGCCTGGTGTGCAGTCTCCTGTAGGAGTAGTACGTGGGGCGTGGGTGTGATGGTGGGAAGGAGAAGCTGCAGAGGCGCGCGCTTTGCCCGGAAGCCGCGGCAGTTCCAAATTAAAATGGGAACATAATTAGGGTTCCGCCCCGCCATATTGGATGGTGGGGGGATTGAGGAGGGTAGCAAGACGGGTGTCAATTGGTATGTGTTGTTCAGGAAAGGTGGTTTGTGCTTGCGTAGGTAGGATGGGGGTAGTGGAGGGGGTTTGAAGTTGAGTGAAGCGATGGGTAAGGTTATGTTCCAAGAGCTCCATCATCTTGGTAAACATAGCGTCCATGCGCTGCTCCAGTTTTTCGGTGAGGGTGGCGGCAAGGTGATTGAATCTGGCCTCGAGGCGGGCGTCTAGCTCTTTTAGTTTGTGGTCAAATTTGGCCTCGAGCGCTGCTAATCTAGCGTCTATTTCTGGGGGCACGGGCGGGGGTGTGGCGTCTGTGGTGCGTTGTTTCTTTGCAGGAGGGGTGCTCGAATTGTCTGTGGATGATGAAGTCGAGTTAATGACAGCGGGTGCGGGTTGAAGGGGCATAGAGGGGGCGGGGGTGCTTAGGAGGGAGGAAAGGCGGCTTACCTCGTCACGCAAGGCCTTTAGTTCCGAGTCTCTCGGATCTGCCTGGGAGGACTGGGGTGGTGGGGTATGACGGGTTAGCCTTGCCAGAAACGCGGTCTGCCCAGGTGAGACCCAAGGAGTTGTTGATGCCATTCCGTCTGGTTCTAGACGATGACCGGGAAGGCGTCGATCTGCGTCCGTTGCCTGTGATGTGTTGATCGCAGCGGGAAAGCCGCGATGAAGACGGGGGAAAGACAGCGTTCCTCGGGGGCGCTAGTTTACGGCCCCGTGCCTTGCAGTGTCCAGTTCCGGTCAAATGAGGGTCTCCGCAGAGAATGCAGCTGGGGGTGCTTGAGGGCACATCTTCTTTGAGATGGGACTGCCCGCAGCGGGGGCACTTATGAGATCTTGGTTGGACGCACACATCCGCCCTGTGACCTGGGACGCGGCAGTTCGTGCACGCGTCTATATGCCCTCGGTAAGGTGTGCACCTGTGGAGAGCTCCTCCATAAAGAACGGCGCTTTGGACTGGTCCAGCACGGAACGTGATTAAAATGGAACGCGTCGCGCCCATTCGGCGGGCGTCCACGATGAGGGCGTCTGGGTTGCCGCTGATGAGGTCTTGCAGGCGCTCGGTCGGGGTCTCGTTCCAGTACGCATTGGAGATGACTCCGCGTACTGCTCCGTCCGGCGGGGCTATGTGAGGTGCGACGCGGAACTCCTTGCCTTGGTGTTTTATGGCGGTCACCCGAACCAGAGCGAGCCCGTCATCTTTAAGGGGCGTGCTTATGGTGCATGTATTGTTGAGTGGATGTACCCTGAGTTGGGTACGCGTTGGTTCATGGAGCTGGGACGCCGCTTGGAGGATGGCCTCCCGTAGTAGTCGGGGTGGAAGCAGGTCCAGCTGCAGGCCGCCTCGAGACCTAAAAACGATCTTGTAGTCCGCGGCAGGAAGCGGCGGCTGCTGCCGCGAACGCTGCGCAGCTGAGCGCGTTGCTTTCAGGTGCGCCGACGTGTCAAGGGATGCAGGCTTGTGGGCACCGGTAGCAGAGGCTGCGGCCTCCTGGCTTCGGTTTGCTGAACGATCGTCCTTGGAGCGGGCAGCCACACCAAGGATGTGAGTCCAGTCCTTTGGGTCATAGTCTCGGGGGTTAATAAGTTCTCCCTGAACCTGCACCTCCATGCTGGGGTTGGTGGCGGAAGCGTCCGTCGAAGTAGGCCTAGGTCCCAGCGGAGTGAGGCCTAGCTCAGGCGAAGCGATCACAGAGGGAAGAAATGGGGGCCGTGGGTGCCCGAAAAATGGCGTAGTTGGGTCAAAAATTGATGGAGTGCGGCGCTCACCTTCACAGATCAGTGGGTGGCGAAATCTGGGCCGATGATGCTGGCGATTGGCGAATTCCGTCGTTTTTACGTGGAGCCGTTGTGGGGTGCGTCCATATTACACGGCCCCCTCTGGAGATAAGGAGTTGAATAGAGAATTCAAGTAGTTACGAAGGCGTTTGCCAGCCACAAGGCATCCTTACTTCGTAACCCTCCGCGTTTGTTGGAAACCTGGCGGACCATGCGGCCCACCTGGTCCCCCACCTTACGGAGTTTGGCCGATGTAGTGTCTGGCCGCCTGTGTTTGTGGATGTAGAGTCCGAGGACCCGTATGTCATCACTTTCGCGTATGGGACCACTCTCAAGAGAAAGAGATAATTTAGTTGTGCACTTCTGTGGGGGGCGGAGGTGCACAAAAACCGATTTTTGAGGGGAACATTGAAGACCGCTGCGACGGGCGTAGCGGTTTACTATCGTCGCCGCTGTTTGCAGGCTGGTTTCAATGTCCCCTGTGCTGCCCTGCGCGGCCCACAGAGTGATGTAATCGGCGTACAGGGCGTGCTGCACGCCGGCGACACCACTCAGCTGGGCCGGCAGGTGCATCATGGCCAGATTGAAGAGCAGTGGGGACAGTACCACGCCTTGGGGGTTCCCCGCGTGCCGAGCAGGTAAGGACCATGCTCTCTATCTTGCATGCGCATGTAGGATTGACGATCCATTAAGAATTGGCATATGTATCGGGATGTTTTGAGGACACAGTCGGTCTTAGGTCTGGCTTAGGTTAGTGAGTATGATCTCGTGTGTTTCATTGTCAAATGCTCCTTTAAGATCCAAGGCGAGTACTACCATTTCAATATGGGGTACTCTAGGGGGTCAAGACCTTCCGATTGAATTGCAGGGGGACATTCTCTGCGGATTTGTGTAGGCGGAATCAGAACATGGTGCTCGCAAAGACATGTTTGTGTTCAAGATATGCATATACCCGATCCCGAACTATTGCCTCCATTAGTTAGCCCACGCAGGAGGCGACTGAGCTAGGCGGATGTTATCTTTGTCAACTGGTTTGCCTCCTTTAGGAATAATAGTGACCAGAGCACTTTTCCAGTCGATTGACAGGGGGGTGTCCTCGCGCCAAATTGCAGGGAATAGTATGCCAAGCCGGGCAGGTTTTTGAGAAGCTTGACGGTGACCTTATCCCTTCGTGGTGCAGTGCGCCGTTTCATTTTTACCAGAGCCGCCCGCAGATCATGGAGCTGGAAAGGTTGACCCAGCTCCGTGTTCTCTCTGCCTGCATAAGGGTAAGCAGATCCACCGGGGTATTCGGCTTGAAGTTTCTGTGCCAGTTGAGTCGTGTTGCCAGGGAAAGCGCGCATGGCTCGCTGCAAATGTTTTTGCGTTTCGGTTCGTGTTTGGGTTGAGTCGATTACGGCTGGAAAGAGACGCCATGAGTTACGGCTGGACATTTGTTGCGTGGCCGTGCTGCCCCGTTGGAGTCGACGAGTTGGACCGCGTACGTCCGTGACCGCCTCTGAGAGCTGGATATGAGTTTCATGCGAGAAAATGTGTGACAGCAGCTGTTGGGACCATGCTGGGTAGCCTTGCTTTGTTGTTTCAGCCAGCGTCTTTGCTTCGGCGGACGCGGCTGTTGCGACGCGCGTCTCTTTTTTCACTCTTTCACTCTTTCCTCTTATCTTGTAACTCTCCTATATCTGCACGTGGCAGCGGTGGTGGCTCTCTCGAGCTAGTCGGCAGGCCCGTTCACTTTCCTTTTCATCCTTCTCTCAGTCGCATTAGCAAATGTATGGATTGAGGGGGGTACAATTGGGGGTATCTGCTACCGCCAGCGTCTTCACTTCCGCGGACGCGGTATGTATATAACTCTCTCATATTTCGGTGCTCAACTTGTTGTCTGCGCCCTCTAGCCTTTTGGTGACGTCACACTGTATTTATAATGGAAATAAAAGTTGTTTCAACTTCCATCGCTGAGAATTTTTGTACCATCTACGAGTATACTAACACACACACGCCACCGGGCTTTCTGGTAAAAAGGCTAATACGGCTTCTGCCCTAAATTCGCCAGAGACATGACCGCTTCCGTGTGGGAATGCGAAAGCATCTCATGAACGAAATGCGTAATTATTTAGTTGTGATTTGCAAACTATGTTTAATAAGGCAAATTACTTACTAGCGCCAATGACACAAAAAGATGGTGTCCGCACCAGACGTTCCATTATATAGCACTGAGTTGGATTGCGGTGGAATGTGGGTGATTACGGGTACATTGTGGTGTACTAAGAGTGGATTACATAGTATTCGGTCGTTTTACGGGGGATTCTGGCGGATTGCTCTTAATAACAGTTCAATTAAATGAATGAAGTCGCTATATGATGTAAGTTGGATTAATGTACAATAAGAGTGTATTACCTTGGATTGAATTGCAGGACAGTGGATTAATTTGGATTACAGTAGAGTGTGAAGGATTACACATGGTTGCCGCATATTTCAGTTGATACGAGTCTGTTACATAAGATTAGTTGGTTATTATAGATTAAGAGTGGGCTACATTGGATTAACTTGCGGTAGGGCAGAATATATTGAATTAAGATGTGTTAAGCTGTGTCGATTAAGGGTGGCTCGGACACCGTGGCTGAAATTTAATGTCCCACTGACAACAAGTGCCCGTGTGACAATCTTGATTGGGAGGAGCGAAGTTCGCGCTGCTGTACATTGTTTGCCGCATCCGGTTAGCGTTTGTGAATACCCTTTACGTTCTCTCTCTTGTGCCATCCGCACAACTGCAGAAAAGAGGGTGAGTCAACCTCGCTACCCAGCGGGATAAGGGAGCGCCGGATAGCGGATGATTACGGGAAAGGTCAAACTCCCTCCAGGGACGGATACATTAGGTCGCATTCTGTTGTGCACGTGCTTGCGGCGAGGCGGATCCGCGTCACAGGACGTGGATTTTGTCCCATGTCTGCAGAGGCGTGCGTTGACAGCTTGAATCGCAGTCAACAGGATATTGCCACGCTAGCTGCAGGCATGAGGAGTGACAGTGCTGAACACACGGGTTGAAGTGACCTTCCTTGAACTTGGGTTAACCGGACGTTGAAATAATCTTCATCATGGGAAAAAGAGAGTGTTCGCGAAAGTATCAGCAGGAAAACATAATTCTTGAAAATCGTGATGGTAGAAAGTGTACATATGTGTACAGTGTTTGTCGCGATGAGTTACCTTCTTTCCCCAATCATTGATTGGTTGTGTTGTCCCTTCCGAATTGTTGATTGGTGATGTTTTCCTTTCCCCAATAATTTATTCGGTGGATGTTTGTGCAGTTCCCAGATTGGTTATTCTCCCCTCCGAGGGCGGGGACATAGGATTTAAAACCAGCTGTTTCGGCAGGACCGAGGGCTGGTTTCGTCACGTAGGACTACGAGTCAGTCAAGTGTAATTATGTTTTCTCCTTGCTTGTATCTTCCTCGGTGTTATCAGTTGTTATTAAAAGTTAACCTCTCCAGAAGTGTCCTCTATCAATGTGATTGAGCAATTCGAATCTGCAAGACGTCAAGCATCCGTCAACCATCATTAAACCAATTTCCCTCTAGAAGATCCAGAGGGGACTTCAACTCAAGACCTCAACCATACCGCTGGCATGTCCACCTCGGTTTATAACTTCATTAGTTGTTTTCCATACAAGGTCACTGCTTTTAATTCCGTCTGGATTAAATAGTTTTTCCATATACTCCAACTTTTCTTGGCGAAGAAATGAAAGGGACAGTGAGGAGAGCTCTATTAATATTTTTTTTAAAGCAAAATCCGATAGTTCGGCATTTCATGGATTTGTTGCCGCTTTGCCGGCAGCGAAAGGTGCATTTATTTCTAAGAAATTTGGATTCGAAGTTGAAAAAGTTTTTCCCGCCGCTTTGATTCAAACTTGGGATTCTCTTATGACGACATAGGACTAAGTGACGTGAAACATGACGTGCACATGACGCAACGCTGACTCCGTGATTTCTGGCGGCCAGCAGTGCGGCCTAGCAGCAGCCTAAAAGAAAGCTACCGCCGACCGCACGTTACCTATCGGCTATTGCGGCCGTCGCTACCGTCGCTTCGTTTACGTTTGCACCGCTGTTTTTCCAGCGTTACGATGGATCCCGTTCTCGAAGTCGTCAACGAAGTTCTCGCAAATAGACACCTTGAGTATACCGTGTACCTTCCTACCGTTAGCGGAATACCTGAAGCCCGCCAGCGCCGGTGAGAAGGCGCTGATTGGTCCCGATGCTGCAGGCGCGCGCGTAGTTGCCGGGGACGTGGCGCCATCTGGCGACGCCAAGGAGATTTGCGCATGCATTGGCTGCGCCTCAGTGATTCGTAGCTTCTCGTGTCCTAGGGTTGCTAGAACCATTTGTTCTAGCAACACTGTATTGTCCAATGACGTCATCACGCTTGTACTTGCGAGTTTGGCCTGTGGCGGCGATACCTGTATTTTGGTTCTTGCTGTTTTCTACGTTACAAGAGCTTTGTTGTCAGTATGAGTGGCGTTTTTGTAATCAGGAGCTCGTATTCGATCGATACAAGCCAACTTCAGTTTATCCTCAGTGTCCCTTTAAGCGACTTGATTTCAGTACACCTTAAAACGCGCTAGGCGATCCAGGTATCGGCTTTTGATAAAGCAGTTGTAAAGGCTAGTTTTTTGTTCCTTTTTTTCATTTTTGTCCGTCTATGTCCTTTCTCGTCCGTGTCTTTTTAGCGCCATTTTCCTTGTTTAAGTATGTACGACCGAATCGCCCAACAGCGTGCTCTTTTGAAGGCATTCTTTTGTTACCCAGGGCTTGCGGGGATAGTTATAAGTGTGAAGTGGAAAACTTTGCTCGATGACAGACGTAAATGCAGTAATGAAGGCACCGTATGCATCCTCTGGAACTTTTCAGCTGAGCACAAGATGCCAGTGCACGCCTGCAAGTGGTGCCCGAAAGGAATTTAATGTGGCCTGGCTCATACACCGATATTGTACCACAGGAAATGTGCGTTGTTTTGAGGCAGTTAAGAGAGAGGGAGAGAGAGAAACAGATGGAAAGGCAGGGAGGTTAACAAGGCCATGCCCCGTGGGCTACCCTACACCTGGGGAGGAGAAAAAAAGGGAAAACAGGAAAAAGTGCGGCAATGAAATGAGTTTTCCAGGTGTCCAGCGACCCCTATGTCACGGGGTCAGAGGGCGTGCATTGAAAACTTTAAGATTATAGACGGAAATACAACCCCGAGTACATTAAGAATCTCATGAGCGCTTTCACAGTTAAGGAATCTACAAATACGAATATTTGTAGATGGTCACTTATCTGGGCATTGATGACTATTTAATGAAGACAGTCAACTGCACAGTTATTAATGAAGATATCAACTGCCGTCGCTACTTGTGGCCGTGTGGGTGGGTTTATTAATGGCATTAGTAAAACCGCTGCTGTGCAATATGTAATCGACCTCACGTTTATTTGCAGATTGAGATAGAAAGTTATGTTAATATCACTGCATAAAAGTAGATTAAGCTTGTTTTCTGTGGTCCATTGCGGATATTCATAAGGAAAGCAGAATAAATTGGAAAGGCTGCTTTTACAAGGCCGGTATATAACGTAGAAGACAACACTTCCGCTTTTCTAGGACAAGATTTCGCAATCCTCG